>NC_069500.1:598773217-599008217 GCF_027579735.1 Bombina bombina
AAATATATTGTGTCATAATATAAAAAAACACTTATTACCTTAACTGAAAAAAAGATGTACATAAAGTAAGTATGCTATGCTACTATGACAATGCACTTGATTGAATATTACAAATATAATCACTAATGCGAGATAGGACTTGCTATGTGACTATGATACTGAGCTAGAGTGAATGATATCGTGCAAGATTTTAATATACACTTGTTTCACCATTTTGGTTTCATTTCTTTTTCTGTATAGAAATAACTGCTTTGATGGGAATAATTTGTTACTTATGGTGTGCTTTACTTTTTATATTATATATCTTTGTGTATAATGGTATCCAGGCAACCACCTGGTTGCCATGGTTACAGTTATTGGCACAGTTTTTTGTATTGTGAGATGGGAGGGGCTTATTGTGTTTAAAGTCACCATAATTCATTTGCACTGTGTTGGGTCTGAGGAAGGGGTCTGCGAACCCCGAAACGTCACCACTTATTACATAATTTATAATTTACCTGAGTCCAGTGAGTGCAGTCCTTAATTGAAGATACTTATTGATTTATTGACTGGGCACCCTGGTCAATGACCAAATTATATTGAGAGTGCAGATACACACGGTATATATATATATATATATATATATATATATATATATATATATATATATATATATATATATATATATATATATATATATATAAAATATATATATAATTTTACTTTGTTATTCATATATATGTTTTTTCCCAATATATACATTTTTATGTGTATGGTCTTCTAAAACCAGTAATAATTTACCATACAGCTACAAAAACCCAGTTCATCTGAACATAACCTTCCATATAAACAAAAACACTGGAATTTTGTGTTCTGCAAATTTAAGATATTTCTATAGATCTTTGCACATTCTCTATATCAAGTTTGTAATGCAAAATTGCAGTTACCAATGTATTGCTGGTGATACTATTTTAAAAATTGATATTGTACTCTCTAACTCAAAAGTTCATCACCAGTTCAGGAATTGCTTTTGTGGTGTCTGCACCATTGTCTGCTCTGTAATATTCTCCTGCCTCAGTTGGTTTGTAAGCTGATGAGGAACTTCATAAATTTCTTATGATAGCTGAATACAACAATGGTTCTTTACAAGGGAATAAGCTATCTAGCACATTACCAAAACCTAATCTAGCAAATATCAAATTCCCCAAATATGCATTGCTCTTCTGTCTATTAAAGCTGCTGTTAGAAAGAGATAAATCTGGAAGTAGAGAGGAGCATAAACTATGTAGCGCAAAAGTGAAGGTAATAATCCCATTAGTAAAATAAATAATAAAATTATAGTTTTAAATACTTTTTCAAATGTGAATTTATTAATGTGTGCAGAACATATTATGTGATAAGGTACCTGGCTTCCTGTTTGATATAATTGCTTGGCTTATAGAAAATAACCACAAGTTAAGGTTTCTTCTGAAAATAAAGAAAGCAATGTTCGTAGGCAGAATCCATAAATAAAACGTAACTTGTATTGCTCCATAGTAGTTTAAATGTATATGGAAGGCACAGAAAAAAGGCTGTGATTTCTTCTTCTGAAACTCATAACATCTTTTGAAGGCAATTTAAAAATGAAAATTGAACTAGATAATCATAACCAGAAAACAAAAACAACAATATCAATATATAATGCAACTTAAAAAGTAAATAAAGGCATGGATAAAAATGTGAAAACAGGGGTCCCTTCAGAATTAGTAGGGGAAAAAAGAAGCTATAAGGCTCCAATGAATTATCTACCAGAAAATGATCCTGTTCAGAAGATTTAGGAAACAGAATAAATAAATAAATCCAATATATTAGCAATAGCAACAGCTCAGTTTTTCATCAGTGTAATACTGATAATAAAGTGACATCTCAGAAGATGAATATTACAATATGCTTTGTATTGCTTTTCTTTAGACTGGACATTAAAACGTGAAAAAAACCATTTTCTATGAAACTAAGGTTATGGTATCTTAGCTTTTCTTTAAAGTAGAAAAATAAATGGTTGATAATTATCAATGCATTTACTAAAGGGGCTTTATGTGGACTTAAATAATTAGTATATGAGATTTTCTGAACAGGACTATCAATAATACTAGGTCCTTCAACAGTTTCACATTAATAGCTGTGTATCTCACTAAGGGGTGTAGCCTATGCTTCTATATGCGAAAGACACATATTACAGTATAGAGCTCAATAAAATTAAAAGTTTTAAAAAGTGTATTGAAAGTACAAAGTAAAAATCATAAAGTATGCATTAAAAATTGTATAACCAAATAAAATTTATATTACAAATAAGCTATAAAATGTGAATTTAAATTACACAGCAAAAATCTTATTTGAAGCCTAATTTATTGTTTCCTTGTAAAATGAACCGTCCAGCCTTGACAAGTAGACTTGGTCGTTAACTGCCTTTTTCTCACAGGTCTCCTTGTATTCTCTAAGCGGGTCTTATTGTTTGTTTGTTTTTTTCACAAAATGAAAGCAGGTATGCGTTTATTGTACTGATAGAGAAGACATGCATAAAAAAATAGAAGCAAATTAAAGGTAAATTATATTGAGAACTACACAATATTATATATGTATGTGCTTAAAAAACAAATCTTGATATTAGTGCTGGGTGCTCACTGTCACATTCACTCTCCCCTAGGAGATTCAGCATTCCAGAGAACTTTATTAATTTATATTCAAGACAAGTCACACTCATGGTGTCCAGGTACAGATTCCTTTATTTAGATAATTGAGGGAGATCTGCTCATGTGATGGGTTGGGGTATGATTTTAATCCATGCCCAAAACTTTAAAAAATTAGACCTCTGGTCCAATTCTATTCAAACTTAAACTCTTCAAAAAGAGACTAAAAACTTATAAACAGCACATGGCCAATCCTAAATCAAACTGCTCACATTGGCCAAAAATCAATAAAACCCTTTTTGTAAAACTATTATCTCAAAAAAAACAACTTTCCGCAACATCACATACAGATTTGCACCCACCATTCTTCCACAAATGGCAAGTCATTCTTTATTATAATTAGTAGAACAGCATTTATCTCATAACCATTCACTTCTACTGTGATACCAGCATTACAAACTTGCTTTTAAAACTTTAGATAAACATTGAATAAATATGAAAAGATTCCTTCACACACACACACATACACACAAAAAGAAATAAAATGAAAATAAACCTTCCATATAATGTAGCCTTGGAAGATATAGTTTGGATCCTAAAGCATTGTGTCCCATCTCTCTGTATAGCTAACAAAATAATTAGAGATTGCTTAGATTGATGACAAACATTTTCACATGGTTTCTCCTGACCCTTCTGATACACAGAATTCCAGGTCTTCTCTTTAGCCTCACAGAATCTTACCCCAAATAATGGGGAAGTATAGATATAAATCTAGTAGGGGACCAATAAAGAGAAGCAACCTGGTCCTCATATGAAGGACTGGTTGAATATTGGAATGTAACACCTATTTTACTTTTTGAAGCAATGCGCTACATGATTGGGTTTATTTTCAAGGCAATGCCTCATTTGCTGTCTCTTTGGGAGGCGAGATGGAAGGTGGACCGCTCACTACACACTATCACTGCTTGCTAGATTGTCGTTGGCTACAGATATTGTAGTAACTAGGTTTGTCTTCTATTACTTTATTTCAATTATATTTCAAGTTACTAGCAAGGTGGTATTGGATTCCTGCCAGACTTCATAAAGTCTCTTTGGCCCTTTACCATTTTTTCTGGCGTGCATGTATTGAAGTAAGTTCTGATTTATTTGTATGGTGGGAATGCACAATGATTACCTGCCCCTGGTACTCTACTTTCCACTTATGTGCTCGCCAGGGCCACATGTTTTTTTATTACATTTAGGGATTTAGAACCTGTTAAGGCCTTAAAAACATCATCTTTATATATGTATTTTGTTGGTAGTGAAATTGTCTTTAGCAAGGAGTTGGAAACAACAGGAAGCCCCAGCACTGAAAAAGGTTACAGATATAATTAAATATATTATATAACTTATGGAAGAAAATGTTTATTTAATGAGGGGGGTGCCCGCTTTGAATTACAAGATTTAGGAGCTGTGTAATTCCTTGAACCCTACATTTAAGTTGTTACCTGGGATTTACATACTTCTCTTATTTTTGTCAAACCAATTGATTATTAAAGGGACCTAGAGGAGGCCCAGGGGAGGCTAGGTTGGTGAACATCTAGAATTCATTTCTATCAATTTTATCCTTCCTTTTTATTTCTCCTCTCTTCAACTTTTTTTTTTTCTGACAGGGAGCTTATGCTATGTACTTTCTAATATGTAGTATATGATTCACAATTTGTTGCAATTAATGGTTTTGATAGTTCACGTCTTGATGCATACTATTACACATAAATGGTAACTGAATTCTAGTGTCATATGGGATGAGTAATGTAATTGTTAGTGCCTCTTTTGTCTGCAATGATATGCTGACTTGTAATTTGAGTAATATTGTACTGTTCATTTTTGAAAAATAATAAAATAATTTTAAAGAAAAGAAAAAAATGAAACAACCTCATCAGATCTGTAATAGTGCGAGAAAAGATACTTCACACAAAAGTCTAATACAGTCTTTATGAATTCCACAGTGTTTTGAATATTACATACCATCCCTTTGGACAATATGTTTAGTTGCTTTATTAAAAACAAAAAGAAAATAAACTGAATGTTTGTTTCAAGAAATAAAAAATAAGTAGGAAACATAAAATTTGATGATACTTTAGAGTATAGCACTACAGGGAGTGCAGAATTATTAGGCAAGTTGTATTTTTGAGGATTAATTTTATTATTGAACAACAACCATGTTCTCAATGAACCCAAAAAACTCATTAATATCAAAGCTGAATATTTTTGGAAGTAGTTTTTAGTTTGTTTTTAGTTTTAGCTATTTTAGGGGGATATCTGTGTGTGCAGGTGACTATTACTGTGCATAATTATTAGGCAACTTAACAAAAAACAAATATATACCCATTTCAATTATTTATTTTTACCAGTGAAACCAATATAACATCTCAACATTCACAAATATACATTTCTGACATTCAAAAACAAAACAAAAACAAATCAGTGACCAATATAGCCACCTTTCTTTGCAAGGACACTCAAAAGCCTGGATTCTGTCAGTGTTTTGATCTGTTCACCATCAACATTGCGTGCAGCAGCAACCACAGCCTCCCAGACACTGTTCAGAGAGGTGTACTGTTTTCCCTCCTTGTAAATCTCACATTTGATGATGGACCACAGGTTCTCAATGGGGTTCAGATCAGGTGAACAAGGAGGCCATGTCATTAGATTTTCTTCTTTTATACCCTTTCTTGCCAGCCACGCTGTGGAGTACTTGGACGCGTGTGATGGAGCATTGTCCTGCATGAAAATCATGTTTTTCTTGAAGGATGCAGACTTCTTCCTGTACCACTGCTTGAAGAAGGGTCTTCCAGAAACTGGCAGTAGGACTGGGAGTTGAGCTTGACTCCATCCTCAACCCTAAAAAGGCCCCACAAGCTCATCTTTGATGATACCAGCCCAAACCAGTACTCCACCTCCACCTTGCTGGCGTCTGAGTCGGACTGGAGCTCTCTGCCCTTTACCAATCCAGCCATGGGCCCATCCATCTGGCCCATCAAGACTCACTCTCATTTCATCAGTCCATAAAACCTTAGAAAAATCAGTCTTGAGATATTTCTTGGCCCAGTCTTGACGTTTCAGCTTGTGTGTCTTGTTCAGTGGTGGTCGTCTTTCAGCCTTTCTTACCTTGGCCATGTCTCTGAGTATTGCACACCTTGTGCTTTTGGGCACTCCAGTGATGTTGCAGCTCTGAAATATGGCCAAACTGGTGGCAAGTGGCATCTTGGCAGCTGCACGCTTGACTTTTCTCAGTTCATGGGCAGTTATTTTGCGCCTTGGTTTTTCCACACGCTTCTTGCGACCCTGTTGACTATTTTGAATGAAATGCTTGATTGTTCGATGATCACACTTCAGAAGCTTTGCAATTTTAAGAGTGCTGCATCCCTCTGCAGGATATCTCACTATTTTTGACTTTTCTGAGCCTGTCAAGTCCTGCTTTTGACCCATTTTGCCAAAGGAAAGGAAGTTGCCTAATAATTATGCACACCTGATAAAGGGTGTTGATGTCATTAGACCACACCCCTTCTCATTACAGAGATGCACATCACCTAATATGCTTAATTGGTAGTAGGCTTTCGAGCCTATACAGCTTGGAGTAAGACAACATGCATAAAGAGGACGATGTGGTCAAAATACTCATTTGCCTAATAATTCTGCACTCCCTGTATAAAAACAAACAATAGTCAAAAAGAATGTCCAAAAACAAAATTTTTGGAACTATTTTGCATAATTTTTTAACATCTGACTTACCCTACTTAGACAAACAATTTATGTGACCAAAAACTGCATGGTTTTGCTTCCGGAAGATCATGTCAGACTAAAGGCTGTGACACACTGCAAGCAGAGCGACGCGAGGCGAAGCAGCTGCTTTGCTCCGCGTCGCATCGCTTCTGAAGTTCAGATATTTCATCTCTGAGCACTCAGCTACGCGACCTGATGCAGCAGAGTGCTCAGAGATGAAAAGGCAGGACACACTGAGCGCACACAGCTGCATGTACACACTGCGCGTCGCTCCGCTTGCAGTGTGTCACAGCCTTAATCCTATTAACTATGTAACTAAAGTGTTAGACCAGGTGGGACAGTAGATGTAGCATAACACTGTATCACACATAAACTGTATTGCTTTGTTTTAGACTCTTGATAAATGAAATGCATTTAAAGAAAGAGACTGTTACTAGTGGTGTTCTTCAGGGGTCAATCCTATGGCCTGTTTTGTTTAACATATTTATTAGTGATTTCATCAGAAGGGGAGGGTATGTCAAAAGGTACAAAAGTTTGTTTTAGAGCTGATATTAAATTTTAGATTCCCTGGAACATCACAAAGGTAAATATTATGTTTTTAGGAAAGAAAAATGCAAAGGTTAATTAAAGACTCAATGACACTTTTCTGGCTTTTACAAAAAAGGAACAGGTATTAGGAAAGACCGAGACTTCAAAAATGCCTGGGATAAACATAAAGCTGTCCTACAATCTAATTAAACTTACACTTCATAGGAAATGTGGGCATACTTGGGTATTTTTGTAGCACATTTGTGGCTAGGTGTTAGAGACACAAGAGGTTAAGGGGGTTGTTTTGTGAGCAGGGCCATGTCATGAGGCGGCAGGGCTACAAATTAATAGCGTGCAAGATTGTGGGTGTGTCTAGTTGCTCTGTGGACATCTCTGGGTGGTTCATGGGTGTTTCTGGGCAATCTGTGGGCAGGGCTAAGAGAAACTCTGCAAAAAGAGACATTTGGGAGGTCTGGTGGTGCTTCAAAAATGTTAAATATTATTGGTATGTTTTTCACTTTAATTGATTAAAACTAAGATCCTTGTATTTAAAACAGGACAAGATTATGGTATCGATGGACCGCGCTAACATTAGCATGCAACTTGATATTGCAATTCTATGGTAAATCAGATTTACCAGAGAAGGTTTAGCGTGGCAAACATCTTTCTAGCAAACCCTATACTTTCAATGGATATCATGAACGCGCTAAATAGCGCTGATATTAAAAGTTGAAAGTTATGTGTTGCTTAGCGCAATTTGAGACCTAACAAAGGGAAAAGGTTAAAAAATGTTTAACAAAACACATCTAAAACATATTAAAATAAAGTGTTAAACTCATGTATATACTTGTTAAATAAAAAAAATATATTTTTAAGATTGAAATAAAAAGATTTAAAAAAGGTTTAAAAAGAGATGTGGTGTATGGCAAGGTGTTTTACTGGGAAGGGCTCAAATGTATCAAATATATATATATATATATATATATATATATATATATATATATATGGCTAGGTTTAGAGTGGCACGCTAATGTTTGTGTGCAGCGTATATATGAATATTGCGACAACTCTGACTTGTGATCATATTAAAAGTTGAAAGTAAAGGCATTCGCTTGAGTGCAATTGAATTTAACATACTTTGGGTTAGCACGACTGAAGATTTTGTGTAAAGAATTAGGGAAAAAATATAAGTTGCACCAAACACAACATAAATACATAAAAAAAAAAAAAAATATATATATATATATATATATATATATATATATATACACACTCATATAAACACTAATACAAATTATAGATATATAGGTATAGCTATATATTTTACATTATCAGATGTATTTAGAAATATATATTTAATAATAAAAATTTTAAAAAATTCTATGTGAAGAACATTACAATATAAAATATGCGTAAAGCCCTTCAGGTTGAACTTTAATTCTAAAGCGGTGTCGGGTTAGCGCACATGAAGAATGAATTAGATTAAAAAAATAATAATAATTATAGATAGTTTAATATATATATATATATGTAATATATATATATATATATATATATATATATATATATATATATATATAAAGTAGACCTACTTTGAGAAACTCGAAGCGCGTTATGCATATTTTACATTCCAAAGCTCTTCACATAGAATTTACTGTTTATTATTAAATATATATATCTATATATATGTGATAATGTAAATGTAAAATAAATATATATACCTATATGTATCAATTGGAACCCTATATCTATTTAAAAATAAATAGACTCATATTGTATACTATATAGTATAGAGCATAGAAGGACTGTGAGGTATTCGTAAGGAACACCTTCAGTTTTTGCACAGTTTATCTAGCACAGCAATAAAAGGAAAATGATTTCTTTAGCGCTCCCCATAAAAATATACAGTTTGCAAAATCCAAAAATTTGTTTCAACTTGTTATATCACCTCTAATCCGACATTGCTAATTTTTTTACATGCAGCACAGTTAGCACTAGAGCAAAAAAAATAAAAAATACTGTGCACTACTTGTAATCGGACCCTAAAAATGTACTGGCATTTTGCTTTGAAATGTTCTGCTTTATTGACAGTTGCTTTTGAGATTAATAAAATGATTCTGACCTCTATATTTCTGCATTGGTCAATATGTTTATGTAATCAGCTACTTTTACAGGAGCCAGAAGCAGGAGTATAGAGATGCATAGAAAAGAGAAGTTTTTCTATTACATAATATTTCTGTTTTGAAAAAAATATGCTCCCCAGTGAAGTCACAAACTGCCAATAGCTAAACATTAGATGTCAGACCTCACAAGAACAATCTGTTTCTTTCTTTCATTTCAGAAAAATGAAAATGACATTAACTTGTACTAATTAGTTTCATCTTTGGTTATCTTGTTAATGTTGCACTGAATTTGTTTTAATTATTATCTCTAGCTCACTAAATAATTGTTTAAGTCATTTGCCTGTGTGTATAAAGTATCAGATCTTGTGATTGTATCCTCATTCTTTGTTTTTAAGTTTGTTAATTACAAAAAGGAAATATAATCTGTACACTCCACTATCTATAGCAGAAAAAAATAACAAATGCTGCACATCTGTGCTGTCATAACATAACTTATTTTTGCAATATGATATGTGCAATAGTCGCACATACCGGAAATGAGGCATTAGAAATGAACATCAAAGAATAACAGTTGAAAAATTGATGGAAAACCAAATTGAAATTTACATAGTAATTACATGCATATATTCATAAATGAACTCTTACGTAATGCATGAATAATCATCTAATTGATTTTGGTTTAAGATGTAGAAACAGCAATGATGTTAACAATTTAAAGAAATTCACAACATATATGACATCAAAATACATGGAAATACCACGGATAAGAAGGATTCATTTTAAAGCATTCAATTTCATTTTATAGTTTTCAATTTTATTATTAAAAAAATACACATTTTAAAAATATAGAATAGTAAGATTTTGTTTAAGGGATTTTTTGTGGGATATGGCTTCTTATAAATAACTAGGCTTGTGCATTTGTTTTGTTACGGGAAAAGGAAGCGAATATCCAAATGAATACTCTAAACTTAAAGGACCAGTCAACACAGTAGATTTGCATAATCAACAAATGCAAGATAACAAGACAATGCAATAGCATTTTGTCTGAACTTCAAATGAGTAATAGATTTTTTTTCTGAGAATTTTAAAAGTTATGTCTTTTTCCACTCCCACTGCACCATGTGACAGCCATCAGCCAATCACAAATGCATACATGTACCATGTGACAGCAATCAGCCATTCAAAAATGCATACACGCTTATTCTTGCACATGCTCAGTAGGAGCTGGTGACTCAAAAAGTTTAAATATAAAAAGACTGTGCACATTTTGTTAATGGAAGTAAATTGGAAAGTTGTTTAAAATTGCATGCTCTATCTGAATTATGAAAGTTTAATTTTGATTGAGTGTCCCTTTAAATAAATGAATATATACACTAACAAAATGTGTTAGTATACATTAGTTTCCTTTAAATTACCTTTAAAAGCTAAACATACTTACCTAATAGTGCACTGGGGAGCCACGCTTTCTTCACACAGCCAATGGCCGCACAGTAAAGAAACATTTACACCAGTTTTAACAACAAATTGTTTTTTTACATGTTACGATTATTCGGTATTTGTTTAGTTTTTAACTAAATGACTACAGAAAAGTGCGGCAAACAAATATTCTGAAAAACTAAATTTATTTAGTTCTAATTTTGTTCTAATAACTCATCTGCATTTCACACACACACACATTATTTCCATGACTAAATATCATATTATAGAAATTGCAGTGTAACAGGAGTTTGTCATTATGATCATAAAATTAGTGGCAAGTTTTCTTTTTTTCTTTTTTAGCAGTTAGATTATTTAAAGATGTGAGGCAGAGTTCTATTAGATGGAAAACATTAGTGAGAGTCATAAGAAATAGATAACATTAGAGAAAGGCTGCAATGTGCAAAATCCATCTACAAAATTATTACCACTCAATAAAAATGAGCCAAAGGGACATATAAAATATACGTATAAGTGTTTTCAAAAGGCGGAATTACTAGTGATACTATTTACCAGCGATTCATTTTTTCACATTACTTATTTTCTAAATTATACATTTTGTAGTGGATTCTAAAAGAAAATATAACACCCCTGGTTTAGGACCCTCTTTTAATTGATGCTTTAAAGCTCAAATTGCTTTCATGTGCTTAAAGGGACAGGAAACCCCAACATTTTCTTTCATGATTTCAATAGAACATACAATTTTAAACACCTTTCCAATTTACTGCTATTATCAAATTTGCTTCATTCTCTTGTTATCCTTTGCTGAAGGAACAGCAGTGCACTACTGGCAGCTAGATGAGCTTAATCACAAGAGACAAATGTGTGCAGGCACCAATCAGCAACTAGCTCCCTCTAGTGTAGGACTTGTTAATATTCCCCTATGTGAAGAACATTGGAATGTAAAATATTTATGGTAAATGCATAGTTAAACACTTTTTTCATAAGTTTATTACATAAATATGCTTTTACATGTTTTTATCCACTTGACTGCAAAGGGCTCCTATGTATATATATATCTTGCGACATCACAAAATTATTGGACACTGCTCCGGTGCAGATCACTCCCACATATGCAAATTAGCCATGCAGTTGCTCAACTAACAGCACAATGAAGCATAAAGCTTGTGGGTGGGAACGGAACCAGCTGATCAGATTTGCAAGTGATTATCCACAGCTGAACACAGCCTCGATGTCAGCTATGACTTGTATAAATATAACACATTCAGCCAGTAGTTGTATGCTCTCATGGGGAACACCACATAGCTGGTGTGACCACTTTGGATTTACCTTTTGGGACACTTGAAAAAGATGCCAGTTAGGCATCGAAATGTCATGTTTTTTCCCAAGATTTTAACTTTTTGTATTATTAAAAGCTAAATTTTACTTACAAATGACCAGTGAGTGCTGCCTTTTTTGCATAGTATATATATATATATATATATATATATATATATATATATATATATATATATGAATTTATGTGTTATTTATATGTCTGTAAATACATACTGTATATACATATGCATGTGTGTATATATATATATATATATATATATATATATATATATATATATATATATATATATATATATATATATATACACACACACATACACATATACACATACATATTAAGACATGTATATGTGTGTATCTCTATGTTAAAGCCCTTTGCAGGCCTTTTTTTCTAACACCAGAAACCTGATAACTTTTTTACGCATTTATAAAAAATAATATTTACTAGAAAGTGTTGTTATAAATGTAACTGTACTTTAAATAGTATTTTTCTTGTGTTTTATGCAACTTCTTTGTCTTGCTTAACAGTTAACCAGTTGCACTATACCGACGTGCTTTAAATTAAATTACCCTCAAGCAAACGCATTTACCTTCAACTTGTAATATCGTGCTACTTCCGACGTGCAAAGATACGCGGTAAGCACCTTTTCACTTACGTGGAACAGTTAGCACGCAACTTGTAATGTAGCCCTTAGTCTTGATGCATTACACACCACTGCCAAATCTGTAAACAGGCTTGGGACCCCATTTATCAAGCTGCAAAAGGATGCTCGTGGCCGATTGCCTTCCAGCAAGAACGGGGTGGCATTGCACAAGCAATTGCACAAGGCCCGGCGGACTTGTTCACAATAGCGAATCATGTCCATCCGACCTTTGGTAAATGAAGCCCCTGGTGTCTAAATCCTGATGCTGTAGTCATAACATAAGTAGCATATGTGCGTAGTCCACTAAAACAGTAGTAACTTTACTTGAAGATTTTTTGCTAATGGAAATATATAGCAAAATGATTCTATTTAAAACTGAAATGCATCCATGCACATTTCAATGCTGAACTTTCTTTCTCTTTAATACACTTCAGCAGGTAAGACAAGTCATTGAAAAAAAATAAAAAATTAAAGGGACATGAACACTTTTTTTCCTTTCATGATTTAGATAGAGCGTGCACCTTTAAACAACTTTCCAATTTACTTCTATTATCTAATTTGCTTCATTCTCTTGCTATCCTCTGTTAAAAAAAACGCATATCTAAAAAAGGCTCAGTAGCTGCTGATTGGTGGCTGCAAATAGATTCCTCATGTGATTAGCTCACCCATGCGCATTCCTATTTCCTCAAGAAAGGATATCTAAAGATTGAAGCAAATTAGATAATAGAAGTAAATTTAAATGTTATTTAAAATTGTTTTCTCTATCTGAATCATCATCATGGAAGAAAAATTTAGGATTGCATGTCCCTTTTACAGTGGAGATTTGTTTTTTTTACAATTTATTGAAATGTAAGGGTCAAGGTTGAGAACATGCATAATTTATCAATTTAGTTTTAGTCACCCATTTCTAAAATCAGAATTTGATGTAGTTTTAAAATAGATCTAATAATTTTCATAAAATGCACCATGGTAATTTAAATGAAAAGATAATTTACATTTGTGTAATTTTCATTGAAAAAGTTAGAATTCAATATTACATTTTTGTGTTTTGGGAAGGACATATATGCTAAAATGTAAATCAAAAAATGTTTAATTCTATTAATTAAATAATAATGGATCAAACAATCTTGTACACTGTAAACAAATTATTGTAAAAACACATTTTTGGGGCTTGGCATTTTTTCATTTTGGAGTGTTTAAGCAAATTAAACTTATGTTTTGGAAACAAATTTATGATTTGTGTAAGTTACAGAGAAAATCTATATTTTAAAATGCTTTAGTGAAAGGATTAACAGAAAATTATAAATGTATGCGTGTCCACTGGGACATTACCGCCGAAACACTACGGGTTTATTTCAGTTTTTGTTAGTCTATTATAAGTTAAATACATATTGCTAAGATTATACATGTATACATACAGTACATGCATACATAGATATGACTAGGGACCAATAGTTGGTCTGAAATGCTGTCCTTTTTTCCATGGACTCAGATGTATATGTGAATAAAGGTCCTTTTTAAATAAGACAGGCCGGAATCACTTCTTAATTTCTAACTTTAGGGCCAATGTAGATAATAAATAGTATAGAAACCTAATTTGAAATATGTAATAATGCAAAATCATTTTGAGCAGCTTTAGTTTCTGAGTTATGCTGGTGATTGATGGTGAAAAATGCTAAGTAGCACAGCAGCTGTATTTTTTTAAGAATGATGGCAGCCCTATTTCCAATAGGTGCAATGAGTTTGCAAATGAGATCCAAATGCAAATGATCTTCAATAGAGATATGCTAATGCCTAAGGCAAACACATAAATTAGATTTATAGCATCCAATTCCATCCAATAATTACATAATTCCTTGATTCCCAAACAAATGAAAAAAAGAGACATTTATTAATGTATTAGTATGAAAAAGTTATTCTAATTATTTAGTTGTATGCAAAGCGGCTACATAAATATAATATACTTTTTGTTTGCAAGTTCTTTCAGTTCATGAAAATTATGAATATAGGGAATTTATTTTAATTAATTACAGATAAATATAAAAGTTATATCAAATATACCTGTGGCAAGGAACATGATCAAAAGTAAAACAATTCTTTTCAGCATTCACCTTGTGAGTTTTGCTTTTCTCTAAACTAATTAGAGACCTAGGGGTATATTTATTATAGTGCAAGCGGACATGATACGATCTAGCATATCATGTCCGCTGCACATCGATAAATGCCGGCAGCATACGCTGTCGGCATTTATCGTTGCACCAGCAGTTCTTGTGAATTGCTGCTGCAATGCCGCCCCCTGCAGATATTGCAAGGTTTCATTATGGAGCTGGCACGTCATGTTTTAAAAGTTACATCAATGCATTTTTATAGCTTCATGAGATCCTGAATTGTCTTATGCTTCATTGTACTGATAAACTCAGTTCACTATAGCGTTTATTATACAGATTCTCTCTTTACTCTTATACCTATATAATCTTCCTGTATAACCTGACCCCACTCTTTATTTGTGACTACTGATCTGATTGTAAATTGCCAGTTGTGAATTTGCTTTCTGAATTTGTATTGAGTATTTGTGTATTACAGGTCTATAATGTAGCATGTTAGACTAGAATACAAGTGAAGCACAATTAATAGTACAGGGTGTGTTATCTTTTGCGTGACCTTTCCAAAGAAGAACACAGAATCTATTTATTACATGTGGATAATTAAATATTTTAACCAAAGCATCTTAACAGGACAAAAACTTTTTTAGCACACCCTGTAGTTTTGAATGGGTAACGCAGGAGAGCTATTAGCATGCTCATTGCGCTTGTATTACAAGTGTTAAGTGTTGCTCTTAAGCACAATCCAAAAAAACTCTCTAAAATGTAGTGCTTTTTAAGACCTGCAGTAAAACATTAGTAATAGTATAGCATTGAATTACATGAAGAACTCTACCATTTGTGCACCATCAGCTTAGTGCTCAAGCAATATCTGAGATTATGTTTTTCATGCACACTACCATAGAAGTCTATTGTTTGTGGAATTTAGCACACCTGTACTATTCAACATGTAGATGTTAGTGCACCACAGACTATCGCTCAAGCAAAAATATGACTTGAAATTGTAATAATGAGTACAAAAACATAAGTGCTATTAAAAGGGATGTTAAACTGGCTGTTATAAAAGGGGAACGGAACTTGGGAATTATTATGATTAAACATGATTCAATCAAGGGGTGAGCTATACAGTGAGTGACTTTTAAACTATTTGATAAATAAAATGGCGTTTTAATACTTATTGAGCTCCTCATTATCAGTTTGATAAAAGGGCTGGTACATAGTCGTTACATACTATTACAGGATTTATGATTGTTTGTCCTTCTGTGATGTCAGTGATTTAATCCAGCAGTGTTTGACACTCATAGTGGAGTAGTCAGCCTCTTGAATTGGGCTAAGCAAGCTCTTATATAATTTATATTCTAAATATTTGGTATGGACAGTTGGATACGCAATGGGTTAAATTAAGCATTTATAAAACAAAATGAGTAGAGGGCCCTGCCAAGTGTTGCCAGCTTACATGAAAGTGATCTACAAAACAGCTGTGCTTGTAGGCTTACATGCTAAGGGAGTTCAAGAGGATGAAGAGGCAAGGAACTGATAAAAGAAAAGGTTAGCATGCATTGTATGCATCCCTGAACAGAAGAGTCTTTAAGGAGAGCTTTATAATTTGAAAAATAGGGGAGAGTCTTGTGGAGCGAGGCACAGAGTTCCAAAAGATAGGAGCCATTCTGGAGAAATCCTGTAGACGGGAATGTGAGGAGCTACAGATAGAGTAGGAGAGAAGGAGGTCATGAGCAGAGTGAAGGGGATGGAAGGGAGAGTATCTGGAGACAAAAGGGGATGCATTGATATTGAGGGACTTGAATGTTAGGGTCAGGATTTTGTTTTCTTATTCTGGAGGATAGAGGAAGCCAGTGAAGAGATTGGCATAGAGGTGCAGCATTCATTATGGATTGTAAAGAGATAGATGGCAGCCAGGGTGACCAGAAAGGATGGGGTTGCAATAGTAAAGGCGATAAATTATAAGAGAAGGGATTAAAAACTTAGATGTATTTAAAATGGAAAGGGCATGGATTGGCCAAAGACTGGATGTGAGGGGTGAATGAAAGATCTGAGTCAAGTGTGACCACAAGGCTTCAGACGTGAGGGGTTGGGATAATGATTATTACTGACAGTTACAGAAAGTTGGGGAGTCAAAATTTTGGAAGAAGGGGAGTAAATAAGGAGTTCAGTTTTGGAGAGATTTAGCTTAAGGTAGTTAGATGATATCCAGGATGAAATTTAGAAAGACAGTTAGGGACACGAGTTAGCAAAGAAGGAGATAACGCTGCTTCCGAGAGGTAGAGTTAGGTGTAGATTTAAGGAATCTAAATATGAAGTATAGATCTGTGTGGCAAATGCCTAAGGATTTGAGTGTATGGCAGAAGAGAGAGTTTTCAACAGTATCAAAAGCTGCAGAAGAATTAACATAGTGAAGTGGCCTTTAAATTTTTCTTTAAGTAGTTCATTAGTATCCCTATTGACTGCAGTCTCTGTGAAGTGTTGGGAGTGTAATCCATATTGCAATGTCTCAAGAGTTCAATGTAAGGAAATGTCATGGGGCTGAATTACGAGTGGAACACTTACATTTATGCATTTAAGGGGTTTATAGTAAGTGTTTGCGCTTGTTGGATTAACAGCTTGTATTTACTTTAAGTTGAAAGTAAATGCGATTGCTTGAGCACAATTGCAATTTACGCTAGAATGATTACTGCATCCGCAGAGCGCTGGTTATCTATTTCACAAAACAAAAAAAGTCTCACTAAACACATCAAAAATACATTACAAAGTACACTTACACTCATAATAAATAAAAATAATTTTTATAAAAATTGCACACAAAACGTATAAGGGCTAAAAGATATGAGGCCTCGGGTGTTAGAAAAAAAAAAAGGCAGGCAAAGGGCTTTACCATAGAAAAACATACATATCTATCTCTAAAGATCATCTCACCTGAACAGAGTTTTAGATCATCGGACCCCTTATGTCTATCAGGGAATACCAATAATAACCTTTCTTTAGAATTTAAAGTCAAAGAATGGAAATCTGTATAATATATAGTGTAGCTGTTTCTTTTTTCACACTACCACAGATCTTTTTCTCCAAAGAACTGTTATTGGCATCTACGATCTAAACACTGCTTTGCTGTATTAGTAGTGTGAATCAGTTGTAATAATTTGTAAATGGCATCAATGTGTTTCAGTTGACAACCAGCCTTTATCAAGGTGCTTTAATTGGAAAGAACTTGTTCTCTTAAAGGTGCCTTTTCAAAATGTAATTTCCATATATATTATATACCAGTTAACTATTTACTGACTGTCCTATCCTTATACTCTGTCTGTTATTTTCAGTCTGTGTATTAATCATATAATTTACCAAAAACTTTAAGTAGTAGAAAATATTCCAAAATCACAATACTATACAAAAAAAAAATAGTTATTAAAAAGGCTATATAGTAACCTTTTTGGACGGGCGTTTAATTAGATTGCATTTTTTGGAATGTTTAAAGGGACAGTCTAGGCCAAAATAAACTTTCATGATTCAGATAGAGAATGTAATTTTAAACAATTTTCAAATTTACTTTGATCACCAATTTTGTTTTTTTCTTTGCTTTGTACTCTTGCTATTCTTAGTTGAAAGCTAAACCTAGGAGGTTCATATGCTCATTTCTAAGCACTCTCAGTGCATTTTGACAGTTTTTCACCACTAGAGGTTGTAAGTTCATGTGTGTCATATAGATAAAGCACAATCAAACATGCAGATGTTAAATCACACTCCTCTATCGCTTGTGCAATAAAAATAAACTATAGTAATATGAGAGCAAAAATGGAAGCCGATTAAACTGTGCTTAAACGGAAATGCACCATACTATCATTTTTTCACTCCACTTGTAATATAGGCCAAACTGTTTCATTAGACATAGACAAAATATTTACTTTTTTAATTTAACATTTGAAAACTGTGCTTTTTCAACTACTCCTAGATATGCTGGAGTGCCACCTGCAGGGTCCATAGTGATACCTTGATCAATATAAGAGTTAATTCACATCTGTCTCTGAACTGAAATTCAATGCAAATATAACAAAGAGCTTTCATTTATATTGAAATATTTTTTAATTTTGCAATGCCTTACTTAATTGCTGATATAAACTATTAGAAAATACCTTTGGGGGCACAACAGCTTGTCACTGGGGCAGTACCCTCAAAGGTACACCCGCTGTACCCTTTAAAATGAGTACAAATTGGTACTCTTACAGTTTGTAACTTTATTTACCTTTGGTAACTAATCTGGATATCAGTACTATGGTACCATAATGTACCCATAAAAATGGTGCAAATGTGGCCTTTTAAAGGTACTGCCACAGTAACAATCCCTTTGTACCTCATGATGGCAAATTTGTACTCAAAACAGTATTTTAAAAATGCCAAAATGTTTGTTTTATCACATTTATTAAATAACATTTTTAAAAAATCACCTAAAATGTGCTTTTGCTTAGAAAAATAAATATATAAGCATTTGTCTAGCTTTAAATAATAATAATAATAATAACAGATTATTGTAGCCTCTTTGAATTTTCATGATTTTATTTCTTAAACAGCTCTTGTTTATTTGATATAGTTTAAAATGGCATATTTTGTTTGTAATTTGCTATATGTGTAAAAGTTATCACCTCTAAATATAAACATTAAAATGTTAAGTGCTTGTATGATGTTTAGAATCAGCGTCTGTGAAGATATGGATTGTTAAGTATTTTTTGTTGCTTTATCCATATTTTGCCTATAAAAATTGAACATGAACTATTTTGCTGTACAACATGCGTGTTGAATTCATTTTGGAAAATTGCCAATTATGGGCTAGAATACGAGTGGAGCGCTAATTATTGCTCCCGTCCTAACTGTGCTTGACTTTGGCTGTTGGGGGTGCATTGGATACTATACATATTACAAGTTGAAAGTATAAAGTTTTCGCTTGTGCGCTAACCTGATGCGTGCAAAAAGCCAAAGTTATAATATCGATATCGCGTTCATGTAGTCTCCCAAAGACTTTACTACAGAGTGAAAAGTGGACAAAAAAGCTAACACTCTACCCGTGCACAAACCTGATTGCATTTTCTGAAATGTGCTAACCCAACATAAAAATATTAATATTTTACATTCCAATGTATGTGTGTATATACCTATACCTGCATATATATTCCTATAGATATATAGGTATAGCTATGTATTTTACATAAACAGCACCATATATATATATATATATATATATATATATATATATATATATATATATATATATATATATATATATATATATATATATATATATATATATATATATATATATATATATATATACAGGGAGTGCAGAATTATTAGGTAAATGAGTATTTTGACCACATCATCCTCTTTATGCATGTTATCTTACTCCAAGCTGTATAGGCTCGAAAGCCTACTACCAATTAAGCATATTAGGTGATGTGCATCTCTGTAATGAGAAGGGGTGTGGTCTAATGACATCAACACCCTATATCAGGTGTGTATAATTATTAGGCAACTTCCTTTCCTTTGGCAAAATGGATCAAAAGAAGGACTTGACAGGCTCAGAAAAGTCAAAAATAGTGAGATATCTTGCAGAGGGATGCAGCACTCTTAAAATTGCAAAGCTTCTGAAGCGTGATCATCGAACAATCAAGCGTTTCATTCAAAATAGTCAACAGGGTCGCAAGAAGCGTGTGGAAAAACCAAGGCGCAAAATAACTGCCCATGAACTGAGAAAAGTCAAGCGTGCAGCTGCCAAGATGCCACTTGCCACCAGTTTGGCCACATTTCAGAGCTGCAACATCACTGGAGTGCCCAAAAGCACAAGGTGTGCAATACTCAGAGACATGGCCAAGGTAAGAAAGGCTGAAAGACGACCACCACTGAACAAGACACACAAGCTGAAACGTCAAGACTGGGCCAAGAAATATCTCAAGACTGATTTTTCTAAGGTTTTATGGACTGATGAAATGAGAGTGAGTCTTGATGGGCCAGATGGATGGGCCCGTGGCTGGATTGGTAAAGGGTAGAGAGCTCCAGTCCGACTCAGACGCCAGCAAGGTGGAGGTGGAGTACTGGTTTGTTCTGGTATCATCAAAGATGAGCTTGGGGGGCCTTTTCGGGTTGAGGATGGAGTCAAGCTCAACTCCCAGTCCTACTGCCAGTTTCTGGAAGACACCTTCTTCAAGCAGTGGTACAGGAAGAAGTCTGCATCCTTCAAGAAAAACATGATTTTCATGCAGGGCAATGCTCCATCACACGCGTCCAAGTACTCCACAGCGTGGCTGGCAAGAAAGGGTATAAAAGAAGAAAATCTAATGACATGGCCTCCTTGTTCACCTGATCTGAACCCCATTGAGAACCTGTGGTCCATCATCAAATGTGAGATGTACAAGGAGGGAAAACAGTACACCTCTCTGAACAGTGTCTGGGAGGCTGTGGTTGCTGCTGCACGCAATGTTGATGGTGAACAGATCAAAACACTGACAGAATCCATGGATGGCAGGCTTTTGAGTGTCCTTGCAAAGAAAGGTGGCTATATTGGTCACTGATTTGTTTTTGTTTTGTTTTTGAATGTCTGAAATGTATATTTGTGAATGTTGAGATGTTATATTGGTTTCACTGGTAAAAATAAATAATTGAAATGGGTATATATTTATTTTTTGTTAAGTTGCCTAATAATTATGCACAGTAATAGTCACCTGCACACACAGATATCCCCCTAAAATAGCAATAACTAAAAACAAACTAAAAACTACTTCAGCTTTGATATTAATGAGTTTTTTGGGTTCATTGAGAACATGGTTGTTGTTCAATAATAAAATTAATCCTCAAAAATACAACTTGCCTAATAATTCTGCACTCCCTGTATATATATATATATATATATATATATATATATATATATATATATATATATATATATATATATATATATATATATATATACTGTATATATATTAATATATATTTAATAATAAAAAGTATATTATTTTCTGTGTGAAGAACATAGGAATGTTAATTAAGCATATATCTTGACGAGGTCGGGTTAGTGCACATAAGCATTCTTAAGGTGCGTTCTTGAAATATTACATATAAGATATTAAAAAATAAAAATTATTAAACACACTGTAAAATATATAGATACATTCTATGGATTATTTAGAATATGTTACAGTATGTTTAATACATTTTATCGCAAACACTTGCGATAAGCCAGATATCGCCCGCGCACAACTGTAATGTGTTCATTGAATTATTGAGATCACTGTGGATAACATGTAGCCTAAGTAAAAAATAGTCATTTAGCATCTTGTGCACACATTTTATGCACTTGCAGGGTTTGGCAGCCTTAATCCCCTCCCCCACAAACTTTTGGTTACACAAGTGGTTGTACCTTTTTGGGGGGGATTAAATGGTACAGACATTGACCCTTTGACAGTTAAAAACATATTTGTACCTTCTTTTCTCCTAAATGGCACTTATTAGTTCCTTTAAAGGTGTAACTATGACCAATTTAGGGTACAAATACAGCAGTTGTACTCTAAGGCCTCTAGTTATCAACGTGTCTACTTACCTGCCATCGCCGGCCCCAATACGCCCACCTAAGCTCGCCTACCATCGCCGCCGCAGACCTGAATACGCTTGCCAAAGTTATCAATAAAGCTGTCAAAAAGCCGTGCACCAAGTACGGGGCGATGAGCAGCAGACTGTGATAGTTATCACTCATCCGATCTCGCTGCTCTTTGGCTTTCTCCCAGCTTTATTGCTAGCCTGTCACTAAGCACCCACACTAAACTACACTGTTCTACACCCTATACCGGCGCCCCCAGAGCCCCCCGCAACTAAATAAAGTTATTAACCCCTAAACCGCCGCTCCTAGACCCCTCCGCAACTATAATAAATGTATTAACCCCTAATACTGCCCCCCCTATACCGCCACCACTTATAATAGATTTATTAACCCCTATCCTGCCAATCCCGGACCCCGACGCAACTAAATAAATTGTTTAACCCCTAAACCGCTGCTCCCAGACCCCGCCGCCACCTATATTAAACTTATTAACCCCTATCCTGCCCCCCTACACCGTCACCACCTATAATAAAATTATTAACCCCTATCCTGCCCCCCCTACACTGCCGCCACTATAATAAAATTATTAACCCCTAAACCTAAGTCTAACCCTAACCCTAACACCCCCTAACTTAAATATTAATTAAATACATCTAAATATTATAACTCTTATTAACTAAATTAATCCTATTTAAAACGAAATACTTACCTTTAAAATAAACCCTAATATAGCTACAATATAAATAATAATTATATTGAAGCTATCTTAGGATTTATTTTTATTTTACAGGCAAATTTCAATTTATTTTAACTAGGTACAATAGCTATTAAATAGTTATTAACTATTTAATAGCTACCTAGTTAAAATAAAGAGAAATTTACCTGTAAAATAAAAACTAACCTAAGTTACAATTACACCTTACACTACACTATCATTAAATAAATTATTCCTATTTAAACTAAATACTTACCTGTAAAATAAACCCTAAGATAGCTACAATGTAATTAATAATTACATTGTAGCTATTTTATGATTTATATTTATTTTACAGGTAACTTTGTATTTATTTTAGCTAGTTAGAATAGTTATTAAATAGTTATTAACTATTTAATAACTACCTAGCTAAAAGAAATACAAAATTACCTGTAAAATAAATCCTAACCTAAGTTACAATTAAACCTAACACTACACTATCATTAAATTAATTAAATAAATAAGCTACAAATAACTACAATTAAATACAATTAAATAAACTAACTAAAGTACAAAAAATTAAAAAAACTATGTTACAAAAAAAAAAGTTACAAACATTTAAAAAATATTACAACAATTTTAAGCTACTTACACCTAATCTAAGCCCCCTAATAAAATAACAAAGCCCCCCAAAATAAAAAAATGCCCTACCCTATTCTAAATTACGAAAGTTAACAGCTCTATTACCTTACCAGTCCTTAAAAGGGCCTTTTGCGGGGCATGCCCCAAAGTATTCAGATCTTTTGCCTGTAAAAAAAAAATACAACCCCCCCAACATTAAAACCCACCACCCACACACCCCTACTCTAACCCAAACCCCCCTTAAATAAACCTAACACTACCCCCCTGAAGATCATCCTACCTTTAGCCGTCTTCAGCCAGCCAACCACCGATGGAACAGAAGAGGACATCCGCAGCGGCCGAAGTCATCATCCAAGGGGCGCTGAAGAAGTCTTCCATCCGATTGAAGTCCTCATCCAAGGGGCGCTGAAGAGATCTTCCATCCGATTGAAGTCTTCATCCAGGCGGCGTCTTCAATCTTCATCCATCCGGAGCGGAGCCATCTTCAGACGAGCCGACGCAGAGCCATCTTCTTCCACCGACGACTTCCTGACGAATGACGGTTCCTTTAAGTGACGTCATCCAAGATGGCGTCCCTCGAATTCCGATTGGCTGATAGGATTCTATCAGCCAATCGGAATTAAGGTAGGAAAAATCTGATTGGCTGATTGAATCAGCCAATCAGATTGAAGTTCAATCGGATACGCTGATCCAATCAGCCAATCAGATTGAGCTCACATTCTATTGGCTGTTCCGATTTTTGGTTAATATTTATTGACCTTATGGGGCTCAATTATTAATGTGCGAGCAGGCATGATCCGATATTGCGGATCATGTCCGCTGCACATAGATAAATGCTGACAGCATACGCTCTCTGCATTTATCATTGCACCAGCAGTTCTTGTGAACTGCTGGTACAATGCCGCCCCCTTCAGATTTGTGGCCAATAGGTCACTAGCAACCCGTATTGCATCGGGTTGATTTCTGGCAATGTCTGTTCGCCGCCTCAGAGCAGGCGGGCAGGTTATGGACAGTAGTCTTTAGGCCGCTGCTTCATAACTTATGTTTCCAGCGAGCCTAAAGGCTCGGCAGAAACACAGAGCATCAAGCTCCATCAGAGCTTGATAAATATGCCCCTATGTGTCAAAGTATAAATAAAGAAGTTTAAATAATGATGTCTATAAGATATTTATTTTTATATATAACTTGCAAAATAATATGTTTAACATGTTTCATTACATTGTAACTTTGAATTTAATTTTTGCTGAAACACTTTACAACACTTTTTTTATATTATTTTTATTATTATTATTATTATTATTATTAGTAGTAGTAGTAGTAGTAGTAGTAGTACAACAAATTATCTATAGTCGACTGACAAGATAGAGCAAAATTGTAGCAGGAGATACTCTTTGAGAATTGCATTGTTGTTAACCATTGCAAATATTACATATTAACTGTATGAGCTGACATTACCTATTTCTTTTTCTAATCTGTAAATATAAAAATATAAAACCTCTTAGTGGAATGATTTTATAAAAACCCAACACAGTGTACATATTTTATCATTATCTTGTAAAAGGTGTGAAAACCCAAGGGGGAGATGCTATTTTTTTGTTTAAATAATGCAGATCTCTTATTTTCAAAGTATTTGTTGTGTGCCACACCTCGTGGTATAATATTTGCATCATTATTATTTATACTAGCAGTGGGGGAAAAAAAAATCACATCCATCTGTATCTGTGATTTTCAATTCATTTTCACATTCTGCATCTGCGTAGATAAGTTAGCAGCCATCTGAGAATAATGTACATTCAATTTGATTCACATAGTTTGAAAGATGACCGCAGTGATCCCTATACATATTGCTTTACTGCCTTTGATTGTAGACATTTATCCTCTGTGCAGAAAGCGCCTGTGGAATGCCCAAGGGTAAAATAATGCACTCTGTCAAATAATTAGATTTTTCCATCTCATATGAAACTCATGCTTAGGCAAAGATTTAATACACAGTGGAGGTAGAGGTATAGTGAAGAATTCCTTCTTAAACTAATGCTACCAGATACCTAAAAAGAATGTTATATTAAACAATTTAGACTACATCTATTATATAATATTACAAAATAAATATCGGAATATATATTTTATTAACTTAAAGAGACATGAAATGCAAAATGTTTTTCATGATTCAGATAGAGCATATATACATTTAAACAACTTTCCACTTGTAATATCAAATTTGCTTCATTCCATTTGTTTCCTTTGTCGAAGGGCCAGCAATGCACTTTTAGTAGCTAGCGGAGCAAATTTGGGGATCCAATGGCAACAGCGTATATATGTAGCCACCAATAAATATATAACTCCCAGTAGTGTATTGCTGAACTTGAGCCTATCTAGGTATGCTTTTTAACAAAGAATACCAAGAGAATGAAGCAAATTAGATAATTTAAGTAAACTGGAAATGTGTTTAAAACTGCATGCTCCATCTGATTGATGAAAGTTTAATTTTGACTTTACCGTCCTTTTATATTTAGTATTCACTAGTGTTTTATACATTTTGTTTTCTACTAACATTTTAAGTTTAACGCTTATGTTAAGTTTTAAACATATTTGTTTATGCTTGCATTTATCTTGGTTTTCTAATACAATAGTGTATAATATAATATTGTATAATAAGATACTCTGGCTTAGAATCAAAAGGTGACTCTGTATCTAAGAAATTGTAAAACATATTGTACAGTAAAAATTATTATGGCAAAACTCAGAAATGTGCTAATTGTATTTTTATTTAACATTGCAATGTAATATGGTGCTGCGGGATAGTAACTACTAATATTTCTAGTGCCACTGCCAAGCCTCAGTACAACCCTTCAAAAAAAAGTTCTTAATATGTAGATTTATATTAGTGTAATTGTATCCTCTTGCTCTCTCTTCGCCTAAGACCAATAAAATATATGTTTGGCAGATTGTTGAATTAATTTTACTGACAGTTGTATATGATATTTTCAGAGCATTGGAGTCAGCTTCTTATAGGGTGTTAAACATTGTGTCATACAAGGAAAGCAGTAACAGCATGATGAGCATGCGGAGTTGATTACAATTCACTGTAATTAACAAACATTATTTTACATCAAGAAGTGGTTTTAAATAAGTTTGGATGAATGCCAGTTTTGGCATTCAAGTGCTAAAACACATATTCCCCTTGACATTCCTTCTGCCATTTGATTGTTTCTATGGAACAAATGTTAACATTTCAATATTACATTTGAATATTGCTTCCCTAAATTCACATTGAAGTCTACTAGGATTAACAATCACATGTCAAGTAGTTGAACGTTACATTTGATAGACACAAAAATAACACTTGTTTGCAAAACAAAACAAATAATAAAAGCTAAATGGTCAAACATTTAACATTCAATTAGAATAAATGCAACCAACATTTGTAACCTAGTATTAAAATAAAAGTATAACAGAAGGATTAAGCTGAACTAATGCAAAAATAAACACATACAGTGAGGCTCAACTAGAATCATTTAGTTCCTGCTTCTAACATTATTGCATTTTTAATTAAGTCTCTGCCAGCTCAATTTACCTCTGTATGCAAATGATAGTGGGAGGAGGAAAAGAATCAGCTTCAGATATCAAGAGAGCAGTAAATAAAGGGATTCTTTTAAAATTATTTTTAAAAGTAGCTTTTAATGCTTTTGTAGTCTTTGTCAGTTGTATGTAAAATGTGTGTTTTTTTCTTCTGCACTAAGCTACACAAAGGCTATTAAACAATTACTACCAGCTATTGACTTAATCTAAAGGAACAGTCTATATTTTTTTTTTATTGTTTAAAATGATAGATAACTCCTTTACTACTTATTCCACAGGTTTGCATAACCAACACTGTTACATTAATATAGGTTATTTTTTTTTTAGCTTTTTACAATCTTGCACTACAGCCAGATAGTGCTAGTTCATGTGTGCCGTATAGATAACATTGTGCTCACTCCTATGGAGAATAATAATGGGTTCACAGGAACCAACACTAATTGGCTAAAATGCAAGATTGTAAACAGCTAAAAGAAAGAAAAAAAAGCACATAGATAAGGGACAGCCTGTTGGGCTTAGATACAGACAATCATAGAAGTAAAAAGTGTATTAGTATAACAGTGTTGGTTATGCAAAACTGGGGAATGGGCAATAAATGATTATCTATCTTTTTAAACAATAACAATTTTGAAATTGACTGTCCCTTTAAATAAATATAGGCTAGATTACAAAATGTAGCAATAATTTATCGCACACCCATAAATGGGCAAATTTGCCCGTTTTATGAGCGCGCAATAAATACCCAGCCATTACTAGTGGCTGGTTATTACTACAGCAAGCTCGCCTTAGCAATTAGCGCTCCAAAAATTAACCAGAGATGAGATATCTGGTTAATTTTCTAAATATCCCTCAATTGCCCCCAAATTTCAATGTAGTGTTCATTTTTAAAAAATAAAAATAGTAGCATCTTTATATTTTAATAAAGTCACTGCACAAAGCAGTTTTAAGGGGTTAAGGTTGGCGGGAGTGGGGTGTAAGAAGAAAAAAACACTGAAAAGTGCCTTTATATTGCGGTCTTTAGGGAACTGTGTGTTCTCTATAAATATATATGTATAGCATATACATATATATTTATAGAGAACACACAGTTCCCTAAAGACCGCAATATAAAAGCACTTTTCAGTGCCGTTTTTTTTTAACACAGCGCTGTCAAATTATTTATTTAGAGCGCATGTTCACACAAGTGTTTCTTTTCAAAAATGTGCAGATAAACCTGTTTGAGATAGTTGTAGTAAAACTCAGGTGATAAAATAAATGCTGAAAATGCACAATATCTTGTGTAGGCATTGCATGTCAGTGTCTGTCAGATTTACAGCTGTATTGCAGAATCATAACATATGATTTGTTAAAGAGTTGCATTAACTTAGCTCATATCATCAGATGCTGCTATTTTTTTTTTTTTTTACCATTAGAGACGAGAAATAAATCCAAGTATATTAAAACGAACGTGAGATACGAAGTATTCTGAGATTCTGTGACATTTTACATTGTTAGCTATTTCTAGTTGCTCGAAGATATAGAGAGCATAGATAATTAGCACATTTTACTTTTGTCATTCCCATGTATAGCATATCTATTTTATAATGCCAATACATTTTATATACATTATAACAAGACAGGGCACAAATAGAGAACTAGTGAAGATACAGAACTACATACTCGGGGGGCCCCAGCAAAGGTGCGGCAATTAATCTCTATAATAATTTTATACACATATCTGCATCGCAATAAAGTAAACAGCCATAGTTTTACTCTACTCAACAGTGCTCTAAAATCCATTTTAGCTGACCACACAAGTTCAACTTTGAAGCAGTGTATATTAAGGAGCAATTTTATCACCTCTTGTTCAACGTGTTTCTGAAAGCTTTGCAGACCTCATTGGCAGCTCATATTTCCAATTTTCTTAAAGTGAGGATTCAAAGAGTACAAAAAATACAAACTACATCACAATATGTATAAAATATGTTGAAGCAATATACCTCTAGCTAAACACATATACATTAGAGCTAATGCTCTTGCTAAAGGTGCTACTTGCACACAAGGGGGTAGCTATATCAATCCCTGGGTGGACATGATTTGCTATAGTGAATCATGTCCACCTGCATCGCTAAACCTCGACAGCATACGCTGTCGGCATTTAACATTGCACAAGCAGTTCTGGTGAACTGCTTGTGCAATGCCGCCCCCTGTCCATCAACCCAATTGTATGTGATCGGACTGATTGCTGTTTGTCGCCTCGGGGGCAGTGGACGAGTTAAGGAGCAGTGGTCTTAAGACCGCTGCTTCTAAACTCGTGTTTCCAGCGAGCCTAAAGGCTCGCACGGAAACATCTGTATTCAGGGCCATTTGGCTCTTAATAATTCGGCCCCAAGAACTGAGCTACTTCCTCTATTGTAGATCTTGAGAACCAAAATGGACAGGTGTCACGTTCCCTCCATGTGGCATTGAGTGTAATTCAATTCCAAAGCTTTGTTTTTTTGATTGGAAATGCTTTTTTTTTTTTCTTCGTTTGTATTAGTAAGTGACTATTCCATTATGTGTTTAATTAAATGTTTCTCTATACTTTACATAGCTTGCTATGTTTTCATCTCCTTATCTTTTTAAGTGTACATTAACTTTTTAATACCCCTTCAGAATAACTTGTGAACTTTCTCTCTGAAAATCTATGGGATGATTAGAAAAACTGTGCTGGTTTGAATTTATCTCTTAATCTAAATTCTAAAATTAAATTCTGCAACCTGCTCCTAATAACCTCCTGAATCCTGATTCCAAAGTTTTTTCAAGTTAGAAATTCTAATTTAAAAGAATATGAAAACAAATATTTTCTATTTGAGAGAGCATGTATTTTAAACAACTTTCTAATTTACTTCTATCATCAATTTGTATTCATTCTCTTGGTATCTTTCGTTGAAAAGCAAGTACCTATGTTTAAGAGCCAGCTTATTCCTGGAGCACTATATGACAGCAGTTTGCAAGAATGTTAACCATTTGCAAAATCACACGATGGCAGCACTATTTCCTGTCATGTAGTGTTTCAGATGCCTACCTAGGTATCTCTTCAACACAGAATATCATGGGAATGAAGCAAATTTGATAAGAGAAGTAAATTAAGGGCCATAATACCCAAATGTTTAAACACTTGAAAGTGATGCAGCATAGCTGTAAAAAGCTGACTAGAAAATATCTCCTGAACATCTCTATGTAAAAAAGAAAGATATTTTACCTCAAAAGTTCCTCAGTAGCCACATCCCATTGTAAAGTATTTCTAAGCAGCAATTTAGTGTGTCTGTCCTGGGACAGCTTAGGGGATGATCCTCGTGAACTCTCATATTATTTCACCAATCAGGTAAAGGAAGCTTACTATGAAATCTCATGAGAGTTAAGTCAAATCTCATGAGATCACAGTAAGAGTTCATGACCTCAGCACTGCTGATGCTGATTGGCTGCTGTTCATTTCTTCATTTTTTTTTTTCATTTTTTTTTTTTACCTGCAGCTGGGAGCAGCTGAAGTATAACTTTTTACACAGAACTTACTCTGCTGAGCTGAGGAAATTGTGAGGTAAAATATCTTCCTTTTTTACATAGAGATGTTCAGGTGATATTTTCCTGTCAGCTTTTTACAGTTATACTGCATCAGTTTCAAGTGATTTAGCATATGAGTATTATGTCCCTTTAGAAACTTTTTTTAAATTGTATGCTCTGGATCACAACTGGAAAATCTTGGGTTTCATATCCCTTTAATTAAATGCAATGCTACTGCAGTTCTCATGGGGCCATAGAGCCTTGAATGTCAAGTTATCACTTAAGCCCATGCATTTCCTTAGTTTTGCATATAATTTAGTTGCAACTTTGATTGGCACACATACTGCACAAAAAAATAATTTATGCGATCACCTCTAGAAACGCAAAAACAAAGATACATTGAATTCATGAAAAAATCAATTTAGTGATATATGTAATATTTACTACTTCCCTATGCATAGGCCTAGTTAGAATTTCGGAGATATGTGCTTGATTATATTTGTATATATAAATATATATTTACATTTAAATAAGAACATAGCTGGTCCTATACCTGGGCCAGTAACAAATATGACATAAAACAATAAATTAAATTTGCATTGTTTCTAAACGTTAAAAGAACATTAAACACTTTGAGATGTTAATATAAAATGATAAATCTTATACATTAATACAATTCTTGAATATATTTTGTCCCCTTTCCCTGTAATTCCATTCTAAAATTATGAGCTTTTCAGTTCCTGTTAGAAATGGAAGTGCAGAACATTGTTATAGTTCACGCAGCCATTGGCTGCACACTCTAGTGACCTATAACTGTCCCTATTTGGCCACAGCAGAGAAGGTAACCTAAGTTACAACATGGCAGCTTCCATTGTTTTATAGACACTAAAACTTTACACTTATTTTGTCAATATTTACACAGCTAATGAAACTTTAAAAATACATCTGCATGTTATTTTGATACTAGTCTTTTCTTTGAATGCACCATTCCATATAGCATTCATTAACGCCTAGATTATGAGTGGTGGGCTAACTGTAGCACAAGTGCCATATTGGTATTGGTTAGGCTCCCTAGAGTATTTAGTATTTAATAACATTAGGACTGGTGAGGCTAGCGAGGCTGAAGATGCTCTAGGGAGACTAACAAAAAACAATATCCCACTTGCGCTACAGTTAGTGCACCACTCTTAATCTAGACGTTAGTGTTTAATGTACCTTTAATAGGTTAATGGGAACTAAGCTTTAAAAAGTGTATTTTCCTCTTTTACACCTAGTTGAGCATGTCATGATGTTTGAGACTTTCTCGACAGCAGTGTTTTACCTTTTTGCATGTTCAATGGAAACCAGGTGTAAATTTGTGTTTTTCAGCTTCTGTTATATTTGCTATGGGATGCATATTTTTTTTTTTTTGGCAGCCAGACCCCAGTACATTGATATGTGCCTCTCTAATATTCTAACTGATTCACATTGGTAAAATATTATCGTGATTTTTTTCAATGAGATTTATTTATTAGGTGAGGTTAAATGTTTAAACGGACATAAAACACAACATTTTTCTTTCATGATTCAGGTAGACCATACAATTTTAAACAACTTTCCAATTTAAATCTATTATCACATTTGATTAATTCTCTTAATATCTGTTGTTGAAGGAATAGCAATACACTATTTTAGTTTGCTGAACACAGCGGCGAAGCCAATGGCAAGAGACCTGTATGTGCATCCACCAACCAGCAACTAAGTCCTAGTAATGAATTGCTGCTCTGGAACTGAACTAGGTATGCTTTTACACATAGGATACCACAAGAACAAAGCAAATTAGATAACAGAAGTAAATTGGAAATGTCTGTAAAATATTATGCTTCATCAGCATATTGATAGGAAATGTTGGGGTTTCATGTCCCTTTAATGGATTATAGAAATATTAATAATCATATAAAAATATATATGGGATATAAATCATTTCATAATTTCATTACTTTTCACTGCTACATATAGAGCATGCATAAGACTCATTCTTGAGCCGTGACTCTCTGATTTTAAGTAGCTCTGTTACAAGTCACGGAGTTACTCACTGGACCAATATCCACAATGCTTCAAATCCTATTTCACCTGATCTCTCTACAGGTATGTCTTCCTGCTTCTACCTCCCTGACTGCTTTTAAACGCCCCTTTAATTTGTGCTAGATTCCCCTGGTATGTCTTCCTGCTTCGGCTTACCTGACTGCTTTTAAACGCCCCTTTAATTTGTGCTAGATTCTCCTGGTATGTCTTCCTGCTTCTGTCTCCCTGACTGCTTTTAAATGCCCCTTTAATTTGTGCTAGATTCACCTGGTAACCATTTCCTCCATCTCCATTTTGTCTACCTGTAATCATTTTATCAGATACTGTCTAAAATTATTTCATCAGAACATGCACACTGTGGACCTTCCCCAGCTCTCCAATCTTATTCAAATACGCCTCCCCCACACTTCCACGATATCCTGCCCTGACCTTGCTATAACAATACTCTCTCCACTGCACTTGACACTCTCGCTCCATCCCAACCTCGCAAAGCCCCACGTCGTCAGCTCCAGCCCTGGCACTTCCAACAAACACGCCACTTACAAAAATGCTCCCGCACTGCAGAACGTGCCTGGAGGAAATCCTGCTCTGAACCTGATTTCATGCACTATAAGTTCATTCTTTATTTTTACACCTCTGCCCTTCGCTTAGCTAAGCAAACCTACTTCTCTTCTCTTATATCCACTCACTCTTCAAAACCTAAAAGACTCTTCTCCATTTTCAACTCTCTCCTCTACCCACCTGCACCACCCCCCTCATCTGCATTCAGTGCTCAAGACCTTGCTGACTATTTTTTCAATAAAACACTTGCCATCCGAAGAAACATCCCAACACAAACCTGCAATCTCCCAACTCCGCTCCCAGTCACCCCCTCTGCCACTCTTTGCACCCTCCTCCCAACCACTGAGAGTGAAGTGGCTTCCCTTTTGTCTTCCTCACAACTCACTACCTGCACACTTGACCCTATTCCTTCACATCTAATTCCTTCTCTGTCTCCCACCCTTTCTCTGGCTCTTACTCACATATTCAACCTATCCCTTTCTACCGACTCATTCTCTGCCTCCTTCAAACATGCAAAGATTACCCCCATCCTCAAAAAACCCTCCCTTGACCCTAACTCCCCTGCAAACTACCGCCCCATATCACTGCTCCCGCTAGCTTCAAAATTCCTTGAAAAACTAGTTTTCAATCACCTAACCCACTTCCTGTCCTCCAACTCAATGCTCGACCCCCTGCAATCATTACTTCCGTCCCCAACATGTAACTGAGACTGCCCTCACCAAGGTTACTAACGATCTCCTTTCTGCTAAAAACAAAGGCTACTACTCTATACTCATCTGACTTGACCTCTCTACTGCCTTTGACACTGTTGACCATCCCCTTCTCCTACGGACTCTCAGCTCTCTTGGTCTCTGTGACACTGCCCTCTCCTGGACTCACTCTTATCTCTCTAACAGATCCTTCTTAGTCTCTTTTGCTGGTGACTCCTCCTCTCTATTGCCTCTATCTGTTGGAGTACCTCAAGGCTCTGTCCTGGGTCCTCTACTCTTCTCTATTTACACTTCTTCACTGGGTAAACTTATCAACAGCTATGGCTTCAGCTATCACCTCTATGCTGATGATACCCAGATCTACCTTTCCACCCCTGCACTCTCTCCTTCTGTCAATTCTCACATCAGCAACTGCTTATCTGGCATTTCCTCCTGGGTGGCCTATCACCGCCTAAAAATAAACATGTCCAAGACTGAATTATTTCTAATTCCCCCCTCTACTCCAGTTTCTAATTTTTCTATCACTGTTGGCAGCACCACTATCTCACCATCACCCCTAGTCCGCTGCCTTGGAGTCACGCTTGACTCAAACCTGTCCTTCATTCCCCACATCCAACTGCTCTCTTCATCCTATGCAATATCTCCAAAATTCATCCGTTTCTGAGTGCTGAAACTACTAAACAGCTAATCCACTCCCTGGTAATTTCCCGACTTGGCTACTGTAACAACTTACTAACTGGCTTCCCTCTCTCCCGCCTCTCTCCCTTCCAATTCATCCTAAATGCATCTGCCAGGCTAATCCACCTCTCTCTCGACCCTCTGTTTCTGCTGCACCTCTCTGTAAGTCCCTTTACTGGCTCCCCATACATAGCAGAGTTAAATTTAAAATTCTTACCCTGACCTACTAAGCCCTCACCAATGCTGCCCCACCCTACCTGTCCTCACTCATCAACAAATATACTCCTGCCCGCCCCCTAAGAACAATGACCTGTTTCTTGCGTCCTCTACCATCACCTCCTCTCATGCTAGACTACAGGACTTCTCTCATGCGGCACCAACCCTCTGGAACGCACTTCCTCGAGCTGTCAGACTCGCCCCTAACCCCTCCTCCTATAAATGTTCACTAAAGACCTTTCTGTTCAGGGAAGCTTATCACCTGACTTATTAACAAATTAACTTCACTTAACTAACAGTTGCCCTCTATCTCCTCACTAACATCATTCTCACCTTTGCAGTTCCCACCTCCTGTTTCCCATCCTCCTACCCATCTAGATTGTAAGTTCCCACGAGTATAGGGCCCTCAATTCCCCCCCTGTATTTGTCTGTAAAATGTTGTCTTTTATTGTATTGTTTCTCCATTACCCATGGGCAGCACTGCGGAATCTGTTGGCGCTTTATATATAAAGAATAATAATAATAAATCCCATCCAGAATATTTTGTACAGTGTTATTATATTCAGGTACAATTTGAGCTGACGTTTGTTTCAATGTACGGTGCAGTTTAATTGCCAAATCAGTTAAGTTTATTGAAAAATAAAGGAAATCAATAGTATGAGTTGTTTTTCCTTCTTTATGAATGACATTTAGAGCCACATCTAGTATTAAGTTTCATGAAACATACTCACCATTTTTAAAAAAAATTAACAACTCAAGTAGGATCATATTCATGTCAACAATAGAGATGTCTAAGAAAACTGATGCCAAGCACAAAATGTTTAAATCAATTATATAGTTACCTCATAGACATCGTTTTACAGTTAAAGGAGACACAGATATAAAAGATGCAAATATTTGTTTAAAAATATATTTTACATGCCAGTAACAAACCATATGGTAGCTATAAAGCAGCAACTAGGATTGAACACTTATATTATACATTTTAGGTGAGTGCAGACATGAATAAAATAAAAAATGTTCTTGGTGACATAACACAAAAAAAAGAGGTTGACACCTGCTGATGTTTGTCAGATCTAAGATGGAAACAGAAACAGATAATAAAAAACAACAAAAGGTTCTGTATGGAGTGTGCTAATCTGTAATTTCCCCAGATCAACTGGCCTTTACATCTCACAATTGTACTAAACAGGTGCCTCTATCTCCAAAAATCAGCAGCACAAAGGGTGGATAAGGAGCAAACCCCAAGGTAAACTGAAAACAAGTCTGAAATAGATTAATTTTATGCCCTTGAACAAATATCCATTTCATCTGGCTGATATTACTTTTTCCTGTTTAAACACGCTATCATACAAAAAAACAAACATACTGAAGCAACAGCATGTGCAACTCACAGTCTTTATTAAAAAATAATAAATACATGAACATATATGTGTGTGTGTGTGTGTGTATATATATATAAAATCAGAACCGTGTTAACCTGTATATTCAAATAAAGTAAAAATCCTTTTGTAAGAAAATAACAAGTGATATATAGGTAATACCTTTAATAGCTAAATAACAGTGGACGCAATTGCAAGCTTTCGGGACACCATTTTTTGTTTAACGGAATTCATTATTTTCTATGGGGAATGTCTTCAAGGCAGCAGATAAGCAGCTAGACAGCAACTTAAACATAAATAAAGTTAAAGAGCTAGTGCAGCTGCTACAAGGAATGCAAATGTATTTTGTTAATGGGGTCAGACAGGGGCATAACTAGACTTCACTGGGCCCCAGAGCAGAGGTTGTAGCAGGGCCCCAATTTCAATAGTGCCTTTTTCTGGCTGTTTGCAATCTGATTCAGCACCACAACATAGCACAAGTAGTTGCTTCTCTCTAATTGTGAGTCATCCTTTACGTTTGGTTAGTCCACATCAGACAATATACACTTCCTTTACAAATATGTTGGCCAGTTTTTCTGCACAGCAACACTGTGGTGGCCATCTTGTAAACCCTGCCATCATGTTTGTAAAGACAAATTAAGACACTTTCCTAACACTGTGAGACATACCAGGCCTCCCGGCAAATTTTGATCTAGATTACAAGGGAAGCACTAATGTATCTCACACACGCAAATGGGTGCGCAATAAATAACCAGCCATTACAAGTTAGAACTCTGGCTCATTTTTTTAAAGTGCCCCAACTCCCCTCCCCCCCTCAAAAAAAAAAAGTGTAGTGTACCTTATCAAAAATATTTTTAATTTTTTTTTTTAAAAGTACTTTACTAGGCAGTTTTTGGGGGATAAAGTTGGCTTGTGTGCCTTTACATTGTAGTCTATGGGAACTGTGTTTTCTCTGTAAATAAACATGTATATACACATATACATATATATGTAATATTGCTGCCCATCGTTGCGCAACTTACCCCCTTTGCTGCGCTAGTTCTCATGCCGTGAGAACAAGGTTCCCATTGGAGCCTATGGAAGCGTGTTCTATTGAGCGCATAGCTTACTAGCAATGCAAATGCGAGGTCACATTCGTATTGCGCTGCTCTGAAAATTACAGCGCACAATTGCGTTTGCTGGTATTACGAGTGGAGCGCAAATATTGCGCCTGGGTAAGCACAATTTTGCGCTCCACTAGTAATCTGACCCTTTGTGTTTCAAAAGAATGCAACAAATCCAAATGCACATGTCTATTTGCAATGCATGTAATAAATGTGTACTTAACTACATTTAAAGGATGACTGATTAGAGTAGAAGTTAAAACTCATTTTAGATCATATTACTTCTGATTTTATAATAAAAAATATATTTTCCTTGCGGTAGTGACCAGTTAACTAGGATTTTATTAAAAACACAGAATTGATATATTATCTTTCTTAATAAAGCTTAAACCATCTCTATGTTGGTTCATATTGGAGAGATAAGAAATCTTATTAAGAATTACTAAGCTTCTAACTTGGTATTACTGCAACATAAATAAAAAGGGTCAAACCTTGGAGCGATAGTGATTTATAAATAAGCTTTAGCTTTAACAACTGCTCAAATATGGTTGCAAGTTTTACTGGTGGAACACTAAACCAAATTAAAATAACTAAAATCTTTGTATTTGGAAGTCTGAAAATATTAGATATTTTATTCTGCTTTTAAAAAAACCTTGTTCAGACCATCTGACACAATGGCTAAAAAAAATTAATTAAATATAGGGGAAGAAAATCAGCTTTCATTGTAGCCATTTAAAGTATGCTTTCTTGTTTATAGTACTATAAAATACAAATTCTAAAGTAAATGTCACTAATATTACATTGAGTATCTTATAAGGTGTGTGTATGTATATGTATGTATGTATATGTATATACAGTATATGTATATATACACTCACCGGCCACTTTATTAGGTACTCCTTGCTAGTACCGGGTTGGACCCCCTTTTGCTGTCAGAACTGCCTTAATTTTTGTGGTATAGATTCAACAAGAAGTTGGAAACATTCCTCAGAGATTTTGGTCTATATAGACATGATAGCATCACGCAGTTGCTGCAGATTTGTCAGCTGCACATCCATGATGCAAATCTCCTGTTCCACCACATCCCAAAGGTGCTCTATTGGATTGAGATCTGGTAACTGTGGAGGCCACTGGAGTACAGTGAACTCATTGTTATGTTCAAGAAACCAGGTTGAGATGATTTGAGCTTTGTGACATGGTGCATTATCCTGCTGGAAGTAGCCATCAGAAGTTGGGTACACTGTAGTCATAAAGGGATGAACATGTCAGCAACAATACTATGGTAGGCCGTGGTGTTTAAACAATGCTCAGTTGGTACTAAGGGGCCCAAAGTGATCCAAGAAAATATCCACACCATCACCAGCAGCCTGAACTGTTGATACAAGGCAGGATGGATCCATGCTTTCATGTTGTTTACGCCAAATTCTGACCCTACCATCTGAATGTCGCAGCTGAAATCGAGACTCATCAGACCATCAAAGTTTTTCCAATTTTCTATTGTCCAATTTTGGTGAGCCTGTGTGAATTGTAGTCTCAGTTTCCTGTTCTTAGCTGACAGGAGTGGCACCCGGTGTGGTCTTCTGCTGCTGTAGCCCATCTGCTTCAAGATTCGATGTGTTGCGCATTTAGAGATGGTATTCTGCATACCTTGATTGTAATGAATGGTTATTTGAGTTACTGTTGCCTTTCTATCATCTCAAACCAGTCTGCCCATTCTCCTCTGACATCAACAAGGCATTGTCATCCACACAACTGATGTTCATTGAATATTTTCTCTTTTTCAGACCATTCTCTGTGAACCCTAGAGATGGTTGTGCGTGAAAATCCCAGTAGATCAGCAGTTTTTTTAAATACTCAGACCAGCCCGTCTTGCACCAACAACCATGCCACATTCAAAGTAACTAAAAAACCCTTTCTTCCCCATTCTGAAATTGTTCACAAGCTTAGAACTCTTAAGCTAGCTAACTCATTTGTTTCTGATGCCATTGTTCATTTGACTAAACTAACGGCTAAGAATTCTGGATTCGCCATCCAGGCGCGTAGGGCGCTATGGCTCAAATCCTGGTCAGCTGATGTGACTTCAAAGTCTAAATTACTCAACATTCCTTTCAAGGGGCAGACCTTATTCGGGCCTGGTTTGAAAGAAATTATTGTTGACATTACTGGAGTTAAGGGTCATACCCTTCCTCAGGACAGGGCCAAATCAAAGGCCAAACAGTCTAATTTTCGTGCCTTTCGAAATTTCAAGGCAGGTGCAGCATCAACTTCCTCTGCTTCAAAACAAGAGAGAACTTTTGCTCAATCCAAACAGGCCTGGAAACCTAACCAGTCCTGGAACAAGGGCAAGCAGGCCAGAAAGCCTGCTGCTGCCTCTAAGACAGCATGAAGGAGCGGCCTCCTATCCGACAACGGATCTAGTAGGGGGCAGACTCTCTCTCTTCGCCCAGACGTGGGCAAGAGATGTTCAGGATCCCTGGGCGTTGGAGATCATATCTCAGGGATATCTTCTGGACTTCAAAGCTTCTCCTCCACAAGGGAGATTTCACCTTTCAAGATTATCTGCAAACCAGATAAAGAAAGAGGCATTCCTAAGCTGCGTACAAGATCTCCTTGTAATGGGAGTGATCCATCCAGTTCCGCGGACGGAACAAGGACAGGGGTTTTATTCAAATCTGTTTGTGGTTCCCAAAAAAGAGGGAACCTTCAGACCAATTTTGGATTTAAAGATCCTAAACAAATTCCTCAGAGTTCCGTCATTCAAGATGGAAACTATTCAAACCATTTTACCCATGATCCAAGAGGGTCAGTACATGACCACAGTGGACTTAAAGGATGCCTACCTTCACATTCCGATTCACAAGAATCATCATCAGTTCCTGAGGTTTGCCTTTCTAGACAGGCATTACCAATTTGTAGCTCTTCCATTCGGGTTGGCTACAGCCCCAATATTTTTTACAAAGGTTCTGGGCTCACTTCTGGCGGTCCTAAGACCGCGAGGCATAGCAGTGGCTCCTTACCTGGACGATATCCTGATACAGGCGTCAAGCTTTCAAATTGCCAAATCTCATACAGAGATAGTTCTGGCATTCCTGAGGTCGCATGGGTGGAAAGTGAACGAAGAAAAGAGTTCTCTATCTCCTCTCACGAGGGTTTCCTTCCTAGGCACTCTAATAGATTCTGTAGAAATGAAAATTTACCTGACGGACTCCAGGTTATCAAAACTTCTAAATGCTTGCCATGTTCTTCACTCCATTCCGCGCCCCATGGTGGCTCAGTGCATGGAAGTAATCGGCTTAATGGTAGCGGCGATGGACATAGTGCCATTCGCGCGCCTGCATCTCAGACCGCTGCAGTTATGCATGCTCAGTCAGTGGAATGGGGATTACACAGATTTGTCCCCTCTACTAAATCTGGATCAGGAAACCAGAGATTCTCTTCTCTGGTGGTTATCTCGGGCCCATCTGTCCAAGGGTATGACCTTTCGCAGACCAGATTGGACAATTGTAACAACAGATGCCAGCATTCTAGGTTGGGGTGCAGTCTGGAACTCCCTGAAGGCTCAGGGTTCATAGACTCAGGAGGAGAAACCCCTCCCAATAAATATTCTGGCGTTAAGAGCAATATTCAATGCTCTTCTGGCTTGGCCTCAGCTAGCAACACTGAGGTTCATCAGATTTCAGTTGGACAACATCACGACTGTGGCTTACATCAACCATCAAGGGGGAACCAGGAGTTCCCTAGCGATGTCAGAAGTCTCCAAGATAATTCGCTGGGCAGAGACTCACTCTTGCCACCTGTCAGCGATCCATTTCCCAGGTGTAGAGAACTGGGAGGCGGATTTTCTAAGTCGTCAGACTTTTCATCCGGGGGAATGGGAACTCCATCCGGAGGTGTTTGCTCAATTGGTTCTCCATTGGGGCAAACCAGAATTGGATCTCATGGCGTCTCGCCAGAACGCCAAGCTTCCTTGTTACGGATCCAGGTCCAGGGACCCAGAAGCGGCACTGATAGATGCTCTAGCAGCGCCTTGGTTCTTCAACCTGGCTTATGTGTTTCCACCGTTTCCTCTGCTCCCTCGTCTGATTGCCAAAATCAAACAGGAAAGAGCATCAGTGATATTGATAGCGCCTGCGTGGCCACGCAAGGCCTGGTATGCAGACCTAGTGGACATGTCATCCTTTCCACCATGGACTCTAATACAAGGTCCTTTCAATCATCCAAATCTACTTTCTCTGAGACTGACTGCATGGAGATTGAACGCTTGATCCTATCAAAGCGTGGCTTCTCCGAGTCAGTAATTGATACCTTAATACAGGCACGAAAGCCTGTCACCAGGAAAATTTACCACAAGATATGGCGTAAATATCTTCATTGGGGTGAATCCAAGAATTACTCATGGAGTAGGGTTAGGATTCCTAGGATATTGTCCTTCCTCCAAGAGGGTTTGGACAAAGGATTATCAGCTAGTTCTTTAAAGGGACAGATTTCTGCTCTGTCTATTCTTTTACACAAGCGTCTGGCAGAAGTTCCAGACGTTCAGGCATTTTGTCAGGCTTTAGTTAGAATTAAGCCTGTGTTTAAACCTGTTGCTCCTCCATGGAGCTTAAACTTGGTTCTTAAAGTTCTTCAAGGGGTTCCGTTTGAACCCCTTCATTCTATTGATATCAAACTTCTTTCATGGAAAGTTCTTTTTCTGATGGCTATTTCCTCGGCTCGAAGAGTCTCTGAGTTATCTGCCTTACATCGTGATTCTCCTTATCTGATCTTTCATTCAGATAAAGTTGTTCTGCGTACAAAACCTGGGTTTTTACCTAAGGTGGTTTCTAACAAGAATATCAATCAAGAGATTGTTGTTCCATCATTATGTCCTAATCCTTCTTCAAAGAAGGAACGTCTTTTGCATAATCTAGACGTAGTCGGTGCCTTGAAGTTTTACTTACAGGCTACTAAAGATTTTCGCCTAAACATCTAACCTGTTTGTTGTTTACTCTGGACAGAGGAGAGGTCAGAAGGCCTCGGCAACCTCTCTTTCTTTTTGGCTTCGGAGTATAATCCGTTTAGCCTATGAGACTGCTGGACAGCAGCCTCCTGAAAGGATTACAGCTCATTCTACTAGAGCTGTGGCTTCCACCTGGGCCTTTAAAAATGAGGCCTCTGTTGAACAGATTTGCAAGGCTGCAACTTGGTCTTCCCTTCATACTTTTTCCAAATTTGATACTTTTGCTTCTTTGGAGGCTGTTTTTGGGAGAAAGGTTCTACAGGCAGTGGTTCCTTCCGTTTAAGTTCCTGCCTTGTCCCTCCCATCATCCGTGTACTTTAGCTTTGGTATTGGTATCCCACAAGTAATGGACTGGATACACTTAACAAGAGAAAACATAATTTATGCTTACCTGATAAATTTATTTCTCTTGTAGTGTATCCAGTCCACTGCCCGCCCTGTCCATTTCAGGCAGATCTAAATTTTAATTAAACTACAGTCACCACTGCACCCTATGGTTTCTCCTTTCTCGGCTTGTTTCGGTCGAATGACTGGTTATGGCAGTGAGGGGAGGAGCTATATAGCAGCTCTGCTGTGGGTGATCCTCTTGCAACTTCCTGTTGGAAAGAAGAATATCCCACAAGTAATGGATGATCCATGGACTGGATACACTACAAGAGAAATAAATTTATCAGGTAAGCATAAATTATGTTTTTTAAATGTATCTAGGGTATTGGCATTCACTACCTCCTTTGGTAATGAGTTGCACAATTTTATTGCTCACAGTGAAAAAAACTTTTCCGTTGCAGGAGATTAAATCTAATTTCCTCCAACCTTAAATTGTGACCTCTTGTCACAAACAATTTTCTTGGAATAAACAGAGCTTCTGCCTTCTCTGTATATGGGCCTTGAATATATCTATATAAAGTAATCATGTCACCTCTCAAGTGCCTTTTTTCTAAAGAAAACAGACCCAGTTTGGCTAGCCTCTCCTCATAGCTTAAATTCTCCATTCCCCTTATTAGCTTTGTGGCCCTTCACTGAACTTTTTCTAGTTCTGCAATATCTTTTTTGCGATCGGTCCCCAGAACTGCACTCCATACTCAAGGTGAGGTCTTACCAGGGATGTATATAGTGACAGAATTATGCTTTCCTCCCTTGAATTAATGCCTCTTTTAATACATTCTAGTATTTTATTAGCCTTTGAAGCTGCTGCCCTGCATTGTGCACCCAAATCCTTTCCTCCTCTGTTTGGCCAAGTCTTGTCCCATTTAAATAATACGTTGCCTGCTTATTTTTACTTCCAAAATGTAAAACCTTGCATTTTCCCATATTAAATCTCATTTTTCATTTACCTGCCCATACTTCTAATTTTCGCAGATCCCTTTGTAACGAAAGTTCATCCTGCTCTGGCCTAATGACTTTACTTAACTTAGTATCATCTGCAAAAACACAGATGTCGCTATTTAATCCTTGCTCCAAGTCATTTATAAAAATATTAAAAAGAACAGGGCCCAGTACTGATCCCTGGGAGACTCCACTGATTACCTTTGTCCAATCTGAGTATGATCCATTCACTACTACTTGTTGCTCCCTATCTTTTATCCAGTAGTTTATCCATGAGCTAACATTTTCAGCTATTCCCAGTCCCTTAATTTTGTGCATTAATCTCTCATGTGGCACTGTATCAAATGCCTTTGCAAAATTTAAGTATATCACATAAACTGATTCCCCTTTATCTATATTTTTACTTACTCCCTCAAAGAATCTAATTAGATTAGTTTGACATGATCTATTTCTCATAAAACCATGCTGATTTGAACTCATAATCTTGTTTACACGAATGTGCTCATCAATATAATCCCTTATAATCCCTTCAAATATCTTCCCGACTATTGATGTCAGACTAACTGGTCTATAGCTTCCTGGATCATCCCTGCTTCCCTTTTTGAAGAGTGGCACCACATCAGCTTTACGCCAATCCTGGGGTACCATGCCTGAGAATGAGTCTTGAAAAATTAAGAGTAGAGGTTTGTCTATAACAGTACTAAATTCCTTTAACACCCTTGGGTGTATTCCATCTGGGCCTGGAGTTTTATTTAAATTAATATTATCTATTTTTTTCATGATATCCTCTATACATAACCCAGTTAATGGTATGGGCTGGCATGTTCTAGTTTGTTCCAAAATATCGTTCATTGGTTCCTTTTGTATACTGAAGAAAAAAAACTGGTTTAGTACCTCAGCCTTCTCCCTGTCATTGTTAACCATGCTACCCTCCATGCATTTTTTTTTTTTTTTTATTATAATATTTTATTTCCAAAAGAAAAAGAAAGGTACAATTATACAGGTGTATTACCTTTTGCGCCACGCAGGGCCCCATAACCTATAATTAACTTAAATATAAACAATTCAATCTTTGCTTGCGTGTAGTAAATCATAAATGTTGGAATTTTTCCTTATTTTAAACACAAAACCAGACGAACAACAGAAAAAAAAAAAAAAACTCTCTCTCTCCTCTACACGCCCCTCTGCCTCCCGTCAGCACTGGAGTGCCAACCCCATCACTGATTCAAGCCTTATCCCATATCCACATTGTCCTCTAACCAAATGCTTGGAAGGTGGCCTGCTAGAACTTGTGATTGAACGTAAATGGAATTTTTCAGTGGCCTGACCAGCGTCTTTTGAGTCTCCACTGGGAAAGAAGTAATAAACAGTTTCCAGTGTTTAATAAAACCCTCCATGCATTTTAATGTACCTATATTGTCCTTCTTAGATTTTTTGCTAAGGGTTAGGATTAGACTTAGAATCCTTTGCAATTCATATTTCATTTTCAATTTTGGCGAATTTGATTGCTTTTTAGCATGCTTTGTTATATTCCTTATAAATATGGTATGTTGAGTTTGTACTATTTTCTTTGACTAATTTAAATGCCCTACGTTTTTTCCTAATTTCTCTTAACACATTTTTATTTAGCCACATTGGCTTGGATTTTTTTTATAACCATATGGAATTTGTTGATATGTATATTTATTTAACAAAGTTTTAAATGTTATCCATTTATCATCTGTATTTTTATTAGAGAATACTTTGTCCCAATTTATGTCATTTAATGATTTCCTTAAATTGTTGAATTTTGCTTTCTTAAAATTAAAAAAGTCTTAGTTAAACCTTTAAGACACTGCTTATGATAGGGCAAAATATACATTGCTAGTCAAATCCAAATGATTAAATATCATGCAAACTGTGTTAGACAGGCTCAAGATGCAAGTTGTAAAGTTGAACGAACAAACAAAATTGTATGCAACCGATAGTGAATACAATCAGAGAATGAATAAAACACTAGGGAAGATATCCCTGACTTTCAATCAGATGCCCAAACCCTCCATCAATTTGGATAATAGAAAAAGAAAGGTGTCTCCCAGTGCAGATAAAACTAGATAATTAATTCCAATCTACACAAAATATACTCACAAGGGAGTCTGCACTTATGGGTGCTAATCATTTCCTACTAAAACAATTATAGTGTTCCAGCTCTCTCTAACCACTGTCTCAGCTCCCCACATGATATATTAGACCCACGCCTCCACGGAGATCCAATCTCAAAAAGTTGAACTCCAAAAGTGTATAAAAAGTGTCTTTAATCATACATTAAAAACAATTGAAAATGCTTCATAAGCAACTTTCATTGCACATAATGCTATGTGTTTCTCAGCGATATTTTATTGTTTCCTCATGCATAATGTGTTCAAAAACAGGACTTAACTTTTAAAATACACCAGAACCAATCGCAAAAAGAGTGAGTTCCAAAGGCTAATCAGTAAAACGTAAATGTGCATTAGAACTATCGCACGGAGTGGTGGTAGACCAACCGGATTCTTCATTAGAATCCTTATAACACCTGATATTGATCCGTCACCCGCTTGATTAAAAAATTTAATACTTCAACATTCTAGCTATGTTCTAATCTCACATATAAAAACTATATTTTCAACATAACCCTTACCAGAGCTCAAAATACAAAGCTTGAAAGAGGGTGCATCTCCAATCGGCTCATATCCATGCACTGACGATCTACAGAATAATGTAAAACACATCATTGGTGCTAGCCAATCATAATCACATGTTTACAGGCCGAGTGGAGATCAACCATATTACTGTGTGAATTATGTAAATAATATAAAGAACAATATTCCACAGTAATAAGTAACAATAAAATATCAAAAATACCAATGTTCATAAAAAAAATTGCCAAAAACATTTGTCACAAAAATTGTTATAAAACAAATGCCCTGCCGTTGAGTACAATCAGTAGCAGTTCACTTACATACAAAGTGGCCTACAGATAGAGTGTCTCTCAAGCTAACAATCTTTAGGAGAGGGAATGGACACAGAAAGTAAGCGAGATTGGAAATTAATCTGAAATAAGGCAGGGAGAACTGGGAGTGAGTGATGGCATAGGGAAGCAATAAGAAAAGAAAATGTGTGGCGAGTGAGCAAGTGAGGATTGGAAAAGTGTAGCAAAATGTGGTAGAGTGTCAGTATAGAGGCTGTGATTTAGTTTCTCTGTCCTGGATCATTAGTGACAGATGCAACTAATTACTGTTGTAAGGTTTTATATTAAAGAAAACACCAGGGTGTGAGTTGTTTTTGCAAATCTGGGAGACTGTTGTTAGTTAAAAGCTGTAAAAGGAGAGAGTTGAAAGGTGAACATTCCTGGTAATCATGTATTTGGGGAGGAGTAGCTTGAAAGAAGGCAGAGGGGGTGGGTGCCAATTGGAATATTACAATGAGAGTAAGAAACAATGCCAGAATAGCCCAACAAATATAAGAAATAATTCCACTCATATCTTGACTGGAAAGATCAGTCAGATGAATCACCATGCTTGTAACTTGGTTTGCAAATCTAGGAGACTGCTGTTGGTTAGAAGCTTGTTGTAGGTTGGTTTGCAAATCTAGGAGACTGCTGTTAATTAGAAGCTTGCTTGTAAATTGGTTTGCAAATCTAGGAAACTGCTGTTAGTTAGAAGCTTGTAATTGGTTTGCAAATCTGGGAGACTACTTTAAGTTTAAAGTTTGCTTGTAAGTTGGTTTGCAAATCTGGGAGACTACTTGCTGTTAGAAGCTTGTTTGTAAGTTGGTTTGCAAATCTAGGAAACTGCTGTTAGAAGCTTGCTTGTAAGTTGGTTTGCAAATCTAGGAAACTGCTGTTAGAAGCTTGCTTGTAAGTTGTTTTGTAAATCTAGGAAATTGCTGTTAGTATAAGCCTGCTTGTAAATTGGTTTGCAACTTTTCAGTTTATTTAAAATTAACAGTATCCCTAACTAATAGAAAATTTGTGTTATTTGTTTACAAACACATTTTCCTTAAAACATTTTGGTGTTATTTTCTTTAATACATTGTATAGAATAATAACCATGGAGTCTTATCCAGTCTAATATAATGTCACAATAAGCAAAGATTAGTGTCATATTACCATGTTCCTCTTTAGCCAATGTATGAACGATTAGACAAATGGTATTCTGCCACTTTTATGCTTGTCTCATATGATGAGTATCATACAATAACTTGGCTTTATTATAAAAAACCTTTAGTACATTTCTAATAATCCAACAACTTTAAAAATGTACTGAGCTATACAATACCTGTACTATATTTAAGGACATAAATATCAGTTTAAATTATTGATAAATAGCAGTACCTTTAAAATGACTTACATCTGTGATTTATGACAGTCTTTATTTTACTGTACATAGACTAAGACTACATTTATTTGAAAATTAATGACCATGAAAATAAATTGAAATGCGACAAGTTTGTGTTTAACAAACAAAATAAGTATACTTTATCAAGTCCCTCCGCTGCTACATCTTCACAACTGTAAATCCTTAAACACTTAGGAACTATAACAAATCAGTGTCTAACTCCCTGATGAGGAAAATATAATTCCTCAGGGACAGCAAATTTTGTTACGTGCATGTCCTCTGCCTCTGATATATTTAACACATCTGATCAGTAGCCACGACAGATCTCTGAAGTGGCTCTGCTTTTAATTTGTTTGACTGTAGACACATCCTTGCATATTATTTGTCATAGAGGGTAACCAGTAATGAAGGTATTGTAGCATGGAATTGTGCTAAAGGTATTTCATGCATTTGTTTAAAAAGAGGTCGCTGAAAGAGAAAATAAACTGTTGTCAAGCGGAGCTGATATGTACGTTCATCGTGAAGCCATGTGGAAAAATACAGTGTTGTACCTTATCATTGATTTTTGAAGCTGAAAAAACAGTTGTGATATTACAAAAAAGAAGAATCAAGGCAATGCTCATATACACAGAACAAATTCCCATGTATGCTTCAATATTAGGTTCATGCTAATATCAGTAGAAAGCATACACACTTTACGTGTCGTATTCTCTACTTCTTCTCAAAAAGATCTCCTTCAGGTAAGAAATCACCTCTTTATAAGATGTTTTTTAATTTCTATAAAAAAAATATTTATTTTACTTTTGGAAAATTTACAATATGTAAAAAATAAAAAAATATATATAATTATGCTCAATTTGTATCTGAATATGTTATTACAACTTTATAAACAGTCATAAAGAATTTTTTAAAAAAGTTAAAAAAACATTTAAAATAAAATTGTCTCATTGGGGAAAAAGTTATATAAATTGTGTATATTTTAAAGTGTAAAGGAAAATTGAAGTAAGCTAAGCCAATAAAAACTCATGTTTTCAACATTATGCTTTCATTTAAATTAATTTAAATCTGAAAATAATTGATAAATATTGCTTGACTCAGAACTCATCTATTTTATATATATATATATATATATATATATATATATATATATATATATATATATATATATATATATATATATATATATATATATATATATATATAGTTTGAATAAGACATGTTTTAAAACAGATTGAAAAATAGTGATGCTGAAATTCAATGGAAACCAATATGTATTTATAATTTCTTTTATTTATTTTCTAAAATCCCCACTAGGAGCTATTAGTTTTACAGGACTTTTAAGTGCTGCTATAGATTACTATTACTTGTAATTTTGGATTGCATGATCACATTTTTTTTAATTTGCAGTTTTGTGAGTTATTGAATGTTGACAAAAGGCACTTTTCCCTATTTGTTACCATTAGAAATAGTTAGCAAAACTATAGTAAATTTGGCATGAATTTATGTTTTTGTCTAGGATATATTTTTTGTTTGTTTTTGTTTGGTAGTGGTTGCTGAGATATACTGTAAAGCTTTCAAATCACTCATCTTTATATATAATCAAAAATGCTCAGTAGAAAAAAAAAAGTGAAGGGTATGCTCATGAGCAATTTGTCAACAGAGGTTTGTAGGAGTTGAATTTAAATGACAACTCATATTTGTATGATGCTATAGTCTAAAGCCCCTGGGTAAAAGTGGAACTAAAAATGAGTGCTTTGGGGATTTATGTAAAAGGGTAAAACAAGGTGGCCACAACTCAAAACAACTCTTTGCAGTTGAAAACAACATTCATAGTGTATCCTGCAATCTTACATAAATCTGAATCTGTGCCTCGGGACATTTTTAGGAAATATATAATTTGTCTGTTTAATACCCATTAATTTTTATGCAGCCCTTATGGCTTCTAAATTATGACTGTGGTCCTTATTTGTTAGGAAATTGTCCATCACTGGTCTAAAGGGTAAAACATTACACAAACACACACAAACACTATAACTAGTCTCATTAAACACTAAGTACCAGATTACGAGTGAAGCTTTAACAGTTGCGCGCAAGCGAATAGGGGTTTATCACCGCTTTTTGCACGCATTGAGTTTTCCCGCTCATATTACAAGTTGAAAGTAAAGGTGATCACTTGAGTGTAATCGCGATTTAAGCTGGAATGATTAACGTGTCCACAGAGATCTCGTTAACTGTTTCCAAAAAGTGTCACAAAACACATAAAAAGTTTGGACAAGTACAGTTACACTCACATTAACACTCGCTTTTCCACTGAACTTCATCACAATCTTTGTGAGCTTGACCATATCTTATCCTTTTCACCCTGTTCCCCTTCTGAAAAAGTGGTTTATTGGCTGCTACCCTTCCTGGTCAAGCTTCTTCAAACTGTAGAAGGGTGCACTTGGCATCCCGATGAAGCTGCCAGATGCTGAGCCAGGTCTTTGCTGGACTTCTTCCAGTCTCTCAAAGAAGAAACTCAGAGAAACTTCTCATTAGATTTTGAAACTTTTCCCGTCCTTTTTTTGTCCTTGACCTCTCCTGATTTTTCAAATTTCTTTATAGCAGCTTGAATACCATATCTTGAGTTACCAGATTGTTTGTTGATTTCCCTTTGAGAGTGGCATTGCTGATGCAAAAGTATAACTTTATGTCTGTCAAATTCTGTGATCTTTGGCATTTTGAATGGAATGATGTGATTAATTAATTGGAAGCTTGCTAATAAGACCAACTTTCAAACTCATACCACAGGTGTAATTCTCAAGCATGTCTTGCACAAACCTGGTGTAATAGACCTTTTTCACAGCAGTCATTTTGACATGAAATAGGACAAATACAGGTGTTAGCAATGACATTAATTAGGGTTCCATACCATTAAGGTTTATGAGAGCTCCTGCTATTGCTCAAGTGTAAGGGGAGGTCACACTAAATACTTGCCACTTGAGCTCATAGAGGCCTGTATTTTCTGGTTGTAAGCTAATAAAAAAAACTGAGAAATAATTATATATGGTCATTATACCATTGCTAAAACAACAAATCTAATGGTGGCCTAAGACTTTTGCACATTACTATATATATACATACATACATACATACTGTACATACACATATTTATATGTGTATATATGTAGAATTATTAACCTAATAAATCCAAAGACCCACTAATAGAGATACATTTGTTAGCACACAAGTCCTAAATAGTTAAAATGTTAATTCTTCGTGGTTTGTGGTTCACTGTATTTAAAAACTTAACATTTATTAAAAACATTCACAAAAAAAGGGGAATTGAAACATTAAAAACAACTCTGCAGCAACTTTATTCACAATATATAAGATCAGAAAGCTTTAAGTGCCATTGGACTTGGTAATTTAAATAATAATTATAATTATAAATATATATATATATATATATATATATATATATATATATATATATATATATATACACACATATACATACACACACAGGTATATATACAGGTGTATATATATATATATATATATATATATATACACATACATACATACACACACATACATACATATACACACAGACATATATACACATCAGTGACGTGCAGTGAGGTCAGAGGCTGGTGAGGCACTAGATATGATACGCCGGAGAAAAACATGTACAGAGAGCCGCAAGTACCCCAAACAGGGCAGGTTTAAATGATAGCTGAACCAGTGCACAGGTGACATAATCAGGTGATGGGTGAGAGCAAGTTAGTAACCACTGAGTTACTGATCAGCTGATTACTTCACCTGTGCACTGATTCAGCTATAATGAAAACCTGGCCTGTTGGGGGTACTTGAGGACCATTGTTGAGAAACACTGCACTAAAGCACCAGCTCATCGGAAATGTATTGATTACCTGGAGAATAAAGCACACATACTCTGCTCACTGACACCCACACACACTCTGCTCACATACACACTCACACAATTCTGTGGCATAGTGCCAATTACTAAGCAAATAGAATGATACACAATCTCTTCTCTACTCACTACTGTATTGTAAAAATAGAAATAATTTACCATACAAGTTTTGCACAAAGGACAAGTTATCAATACTGCCAACACAGCTGCTGCAATATGGTGTTCAAGAAACACACGTGCACATCCCACTTAGGTATGCTCTTCAACAAAGGACACCAAAGGATACCAAAAGAATGCAGTACATAATAATAAAAGTTAAATATAAAGTTTATTTATTTATTTTTTTGTGCAATTTCTATCTGAATGATTATTCATGTTCCTTTCAAAAACTAATTTGATTTGCTGACATGGGGCCAGCTCTACCTCAGTCATGAAAGTTTAATTTTAAATGTCTCCTTTTGACTGTGTTTAACCAGTTACTTTACAGTGACATTATTTCTAAAAACATTTAACTGCAATAATTACATATATTTTTAAATGACTCATTATCTCCTTTTATTAATATAAACTTGTATAAAAGCAGCACATATTAAAAACACAATGCAACAGCTTTCAGTTGATTTGTGAATTACAAGTTAACAGCAGTCTTTAAATAAATGTAGACACAGAGAAAAATAAAAATAGATACTGCATCCTCTGACTGAACAAACATAAGATATATGGAGTTTGTACCTAATTAAATCAAATAACCATGAAAAAGGGAGGCTTAGCAATATTCAATGTCAAAAACTTTAGTTTAAATAATGGGGACACTTCACACTTAACTTCAAACTCTGGGTTTTTAAATTATGGATTTAAATTTGAATTGACCCTTTGACTTCCTGTCAGTATTGGGTTATGCTCACTTACTGCCCCCCTGTTAATGAGCTGTATCTGAACACAATTTGTGAATCTCAAGAGATGTAGAATACTACTTTACTCTTCTGCTTGGTGTCATCTTTTCTTAGGTTACCTAGGCTTCCAGTTGTGTCACATGACCCTGCTCACTGCATCCTCCTTCTGATTAATCTATATATCCTTCACTTGCTAGGAGGCATCAAGAGGGGTACCTCCTATTGGTCCCAATTGTTGCTGCTAATATATTGACAGAACACAGGTGGCGCTGCAGCACAGCTTTTTCTTTGACCCATGTACTGCAATGGAGAGAAGCGTTCCTGGACCTGCCTCTCCTTAGAATTACATGGGGGGGGGGGAATATTTTTTTTGTTTTAATTAAAATTTAATTAAGCTTTGGCCACATATGGCAGGGTAGGCATTGCCTATGAGTGCACATCCCTGATTATATATATATATATATATATATATATATATATATATATATATATATATATATATATATATATATATATATATATATAAAATCTCACAAAAGCGAGTACACCCCCTCACATTTTTGTAAATATTTTATTATATCTATTCATGTGACAACACTGGAGAAATGACACTTTGCTACAATGTAAATTAGTCAGTGAACAGCCTTAATAACAGTGTGAATTTGCAGTCCCCTCAAAATAACTCAACACACAGCCATTAATGTCTAAACTGTTGGCAACAAAAGTGAGTACACCCCTAAGTGGAAATATCCAACTTCGCCCAATCAGCCATTTTCCCTCCCCGGTGTCATGTGACTCGTTAGTGTGTGAATAGGGAGCAGGTGTGTTAAATATGGCGTTATTGCTCTCACACTTTCTCATACTGGTCTCTGGAAGTTCAACATGGCACCTCATGGCAAAGAACTCTCTGAGGATCTGAAAAAAAAAGAATTGTTGCTCTACATAAAGATGGCCTAGGCTATAAGAAGATTGCCAAGACCCTGAAATTGAGCTGCAGCACAGTGGGCAAGACCATACAGCGGTTTCACAGGACAGGTTCCACTCAGAACAGGCCTCGCCATGGTCGACCAAAGATGTTGAGTGCACGTGCTCAGCGTCATATCCAGAGTTTGTCTTTGGGAAATAGACATATGAGTGCTGCCAGCATTGCTGCAGAGGTTGAAGAGGTGGGGGGGGGGGTCAGCCTGTCAGTGCTCAGACCATACGCCGCATACTGCATCAAAATGGTCTGCATGGCTGTCGCCCCAAAATGAAGGCCCTTCTAAAGATGATGCACAATAAAGCATGCTAACAGTTTGCTGAAGACAAGCAGACTAAGGACATTGATTACTGGAAGCATGTCCTGTGGTCCGATGAGACCAAGATAAACTTATTTGGTTCAGATGGTGTCAAGCGTGTGTGGCGGCAACCAGGTGAGGAGTACAAAGATAAGTGTGTCTTGCCTACAATCAAGAATGGTGGTGGAAGTGTCATGGTCTGGGCCTGCATGAGTGCTGCTAGCACTGGGGAGCTACAGTTCATTGAGGGAACCATGAATGCCAACATGTACTGTGACTAAAGCAGATCATGATCCCCTCCCTTCGGAGACTGGGCCACAGGGCAGTATTCCAACATGATAACGACCCAAACACACCTCCACTGCCTTGCTTAAGAAGCTGAGGGTAAAGGTGATGGACTGGCCAAGCATGTCTCCAGACCTAAACCCTAAAGAGCATCTGTGGGGCATCCTCAAGCGGAAGATGGGGGAGCGCAATGTCTCTAACATCCACCAACTCCGTGATTTCATCATGGAGTAGTGGAAGAGGACTCCAGTGGCAACCTGTAAAGCTCTGGTGAACTCCAAGCCCCATGAGGGTTAAGGCAGTGCAGGAAAATAATGATGGCCACACAAAATATTGTCACTTTGGGCCTAATTTGGACATTTCCACTTAGGGGTGTACTCACTTTTGTTGCCAACGGTTTAGATATTAATGGCTGTGTGTTGAGTTATTTTGAGGAGTCAGCAAATTTACACTGTTATACAGGCTGTACACTCACTACTTTACATTGTAGCAAAGTGTAATTTCTTCAGTGTTGTCACATAAAAAGATATAATAAAATATTTACAAAAATGTGAGGGGTGTACTTACTTTTGTGAGATACTATATATATATATATATATATATATATATATATATATATATATATATATATATATATATATATATATATATATATATATATATATATATATATATATACATACATATATATATATATATATATACATACAGTATATCTTTTAGCCAGATTTTCTTGTAAAGTATGTGTATTAACTAGCTAAAATGTTTTAAATTGATTATATTGGTCTAGAAAAGAAAGCCAAGGCTACAAACATTTTTTTTCCTTCAGCAAAATCTCTTAAATTGAAGTGGGAGCCAATATATTATTCTTTATGCAATTACACAAAATTCATAAACGTTTTTCAGACTGCCAAGGGGCTTTATTGAGCCTCACCACCTATCTTTGGGATAGTATCATTAGTGGGCATTCTGCTGTTACAATCTATAGTTGTTTTCCCAATACATAATATCTCAAACACAAAGAGAGAACCTATTGCTAAGCAGTTAACGCAATTACAAAAGCAACAGCTTCAGACACAAGCTTGAAATAAAGTAAATGTTTTTAAATGTAGACGATTCACGTCTGTTTTGTTACATAAAACTAGTTTCATTGGATAGAACGAGGATTATCTTTGAAACCTTACAGACAAAATAAGAGGAGTTGTCTGTGAACATTTCTGTGCCGAGAGGTTAACAGTTAAGAGATTGATGTAGCTCTTTAGATTTTAATAGAGAATAACTTGCAAATCACAGCTGTAATGAGAAGCTTTTATGAATGTCTAAGTTCTGCAATATTCAAGTTATGATGTTGCTGCAAGATTTTTCAACAAGACATTTTCAAGTATTTTATAATTGTTTACAATTGAATTCTGAAAGTAAGATTTCAAATTGAGATATATATATATATATATATATATATATATATATATATATATATATATATATATACACACACACATACAAACAGGATCCGGCTGTAATAACATACACACAGCTAGATAACGAGTTTTGAGCGCTATAGGGAAATTAACGACCGCCACAAAAGCAGTGGTATTTAACTTCCCTATAGCGCTGCTATTACAGGTTTTGTAAAACCCAGCTTGCGCGGGCTATATGGTTGCGTTGAGCTCCATACCTCACCCAAATACAAGCAGTGTTTTGATGTGCTTGTACACGATTTCCCTATAGACATCAATGGGAAGAATCGGCTAAAAGAAAGTCTAACACCTGCGATCAAGGAAACAAAAGCTCTGTAACACAACCCCTTTGATGTCTATGGGGAAAGAAAAAGTTACGTTTAAACCTAACACCCTAACATAAAAACCAAGTCTAAACACCCCTAATCTGCTGCACCTAACATCGTCGCCACCTAAATAAAACTATTGACCCCTAATCGGACGCTCCCGATATGGCTGCCACCTACATTACAGTTATTAACCCCTAATCTGCCCCCCACAATGTCACCGCCACTATACTAAAGTTATTATATTAACTGCCAAAACTTCTGGCCTTCCACATCACTAACACTAAATATATATAATAACCCCTACACCTAACCCTAATGTAACCCTAACCCTAACGTAACCCTAAGCCTATCTCTAACCCTAACTTAAATATAATTAAAATAAATCTAAATAAAACTTACAATTATTACCTAAATAATTCCTATTTAAAACTAAATACTTACCTATGAATTAAAACCTAAGCTAGCTACAATATAACTAATAGTTATATTGTAGCTAGCTTAGGTTTATTTTTATTTCACAGGTAAGTTTGTATTTATTTTAACTAGGTAGACTAGTTAGTAAATAGTTATTAACTATTTAATAACTACCTAGTTCAAATAAATACAAACTTACCTGTAAAATAAAACCTAACCTGCTTACTCTAAAACCTAATATTACAATAAAATAAATTAAATTAATAAAATACAATTATCTAAATTACAAAAAAAATAAACACTAAATTACACAAAATAAGAAACAAAATTATCAAAAATTAAACAGAATGACTCATAATCTAATAGCCCTATCAAAATAAAAAAAGCCCACCCCCCAAAAAAAACCATAGCCTACACTAAACTGCTAATGGCCTTTTGCAGGGCATTGCCCCAAAGAAATCATCTTTTACCTGTAAAAAAAAATAAAATACAAACACCCCCCAAGAGTAAAACCCACCACCCACACAACCAAAGCCCCCAAATAAAAACCCTATCTAAATAAACCTAAGGTAATCATTGCCCTGAAAAGGGAATTTGGATGGGCATTGCCCTTAAAAGGGCATTTAACTCTTTTACATTGCCCAAACCTTACTCTAAAAATAAAACCCACCCAATAAACCCTTAAAAAAACCTAACATTAACCCCCGATGATCCACTTACAGTTTTCGAAGACCGGACATCCATCCTCATCCAGGCAGCAGAAGTCTTCATCCAAGTGGGCAGAATTACTCATCCAAGCAGGCAGAAGTCTTCATCCAAGCGGGCAGAAGTCTTCATCCGGACGGCATCTTCTATCTTCATCCATCCGGAGCTGAGCGGGTCCATCTTCAAGACATCCGGCACAGAGCATCCTCTTCTTACGATGGTCGCTGAAGAATGAAGTTTCCCTTTAAGTGATGTCATCCAAGATGGCATCCCTTACATTCCAATTGGCTGATAGAATTCTATCAGCCAATAGGAATTAAAGGTGAAAAAATTCTATTGGCTGTTGCAATCAGCCAATAGGATTGAGCTTTCATCCTTTTGGCTGTTGCAATCAGCCAATAGGATTGAGCTCGCATTCTATTGGCTGATTGGAATAGCCAATAGAATGCAAGCTCAATCCTATTGGCTGATTGCAACAGCCAATAGTATTTTTTCACCTTTAATTCCTATTGGCTGATAGAATTCTATCAGCCAATTGGAATGTAAGGGATGCCATCTTGGATGACATCACTTAAAGGGAAACTTCATTCTTCAGCGACCATCGGAAGAAGAGAATGCTCCGCGCCGGATGTCTTGAAGATGGACCCGTTCCGCGCCGTCTGGATGAAGATAGAAGATGCGGTCTGGATGAAGACTTCTGCCCGCTTGGATGAGGACTTCTGCCCGCTTGGATGAAGGCTTCTGCCGCCTGGATGAGGATGGATGTCTGGTCTTCGAAAACTGTAAGTGGATCGTCAGGGGTTAGTGTTAGGTTTTTTTAAGGGTTTATTGGGTGGGTTTTATTTTTAGAGTAGGGTTTGGGCAATGTAAAAGAGTTAAATGCCCTTTTAAGGGCAATGCATATCCAAATGCCCTTTTCAAGGCAATGATTACCTTAAGTTTATTTAGATAGGGTTTTTATTTGGGGGGTTTGGTTGCGTGGGTGTTGGGTTTTACTGTTGCAGGGTTGTTTGTATTTTTTATTACAGGTAAGAGCTGATTTCTTTGGGGCAATGCCCCGCAAAAGGCCCTTTTAAGGGCTATTCGCAGTTTAGTGTAGGCTAGGGATTTTTTTTATTTTGGGGGTGCTTTTTTATTTTGATAGGGCTATTAGATTATGAGTAATTTGTTTTTTTTTTGATAATTTCGTTTTTTATTTTGTGTAATTTAGTGTTTATTTTTTTTTGTAATTTAGATAATTGTATTTTATTTTTATTTTTTTATTTTATTGTAATGTTAGGTTTTATTGTAAGGCAGGTTAGGTTTTATTTTACAGCTAAGTTTGTATTTATTTTAACTAGGTAGCTAGTAAATAGTTAATAACTATTTACTAACTAGTCTACCTAGTTAAAATAAATACAAACTTACCTGTGAAATAAAAATAAAACCTAAGCAAGCTACAATATAACTAATAGTTATATTGTAGCTATCTTAGGTTTTATTTTTATTTCACAGCTAAGTTTGTATTTATTTTAACTAGGTAGCTAGTAAATAGTTAATAACTATTTACTAACTAGTCTACCTAGTTAAAATAAATACAAACTTAGCTGTGAAATAAAAATAAAACCTAAGCTAGCTACAATGTAACTATTAGTTATATTGTAGCTAGCTTAGGTTTTATTTTACAGCTAAGTTTGTATTTATTTTAACTAGGTAGCTAGTAAATAGTTAATAACTATTTACTAACTAGTCTACCTAGTTAAAATAAATACAAACTTACCTGTGAAATAAAAATAAAACCTAAGCTAGCTACAATGTAACTATTAGTTATATTGTAGCTAGCTTAGGTTTTATTTTACAGGTAAGTATTTAGTTTTAAATAGGCTATTTAGGTAATAATTGTAAGTTTTATTTAGATTTATTTTAATTATATTTAAATTAGAGGGAGTTAGGGTTAGGTTAGGATTAGGGTTAGATTTAGGCTTAGGGTTACGTTAGGGTTAGGCGTTAATATATTTATATAGTGATGCTGGAGGGCTGCGGTTTAGGGGTTAATAGGTTTATTATAGTGGCGGGGTGGGCGGGCGGGCAGCAGATTAGGGTTAATAATATTTAACTAGTGTTTGCGATGCAGGAGGGTGGCGGTTTGGGGGTTAATAAGTTTATTATAGTGGCAACAATGTCGGAGAGCGGCGGAATAGGGGTTAATACATTTTTTAAGTTGCGGCGATGTCCGGAGCAGAAGATTAGGGGTTAATAATTTTATTTTAGTGTTTGCGATGCTTGAGGGCCTCGGTTTAGGGGTTAAAGGGTAGTTTATGGGTGTTAGTGTACTTTTTAACACTTTAGTTATGAGTTTTATGCTACAGTTTTTTAACATAAACCTACGGACTTTAGATTGCAGTACGAATCTTGTAATTATAGAGTGTACCGCTCACTTTTTGGGCTCCCAGGCAAACTTGTAATACCGGCGCTATGAAAGTCCCATTGAAAAAGGACTTTTTTTAAAGTGCGGTACTGACGTTGCGCGACGGCCAAAAAGGTGTGCGGTACACCTATACCTGCAAGACTAGTAATAGCGACGTTAGGGAAAAAGCATCGATATGAAGCATAACAATGCTTTTTCACTCATAACGCAAAACTCGTAATCTAGCTGATAGTCTTTCAAATAGCAGGCACTCACTGTAAGTAAACCGAGCCTTTATTGAAATCAAATAGTGTCACGGCGTTATGTCTTTACACCATAACCTTTTGGCTCAGAACTTGGGCCTTTTTCACATGGAGGCATATAACACCTGAAAAAGGCTCAAGTTCAGAGCCAAAACGTTATGGTATAAAGGCATAATGCCTTGACACTATTTGATTGCATTAAAGGCTTTGTTTATTTACTGAGTGCCTGCTATTTGAAAGACTGTGTTTGGGATTACAGCCGGAGTGCTGATTCCTCAGGGATTCTTATATATATATATATATATATATATATATATATATATATATATATATATATATATATATATATATATATATATATCCTGGTAATCTGGCTAATACAGAGAATAATTTCAAAAGAATAAAGAAAGAGCAGGAATGGAATGGAAAACCCGATCAAATAGTAAGAGCTGTATAAAAAACATGCTTGCATTATTATTATTTTATTATTATTCTTTTATTTTAAAGCGCCAACAGATTCCGCAGCACTGTCCATGGGTACAAAGATAAAAGTAGAGTACAATACAATATAGAAGACACCAGACAAAGTTTAACAAACAAATACAGGGGGTATTGAGGGCCCTGTTCCCGTGGGAACTTACAATCTACTGTAGATGGGTAGGAGGGTGAGAAGCAGGAGGTGTGGACTCTATCCCCTTTCTTCTCCAATTTGAATCAATTTAATTTTCTGTTTAAATTAGTAACATTGCTAGATATATGTATATGATGTCATATAAAGATTTAGTGAAACACACAAAACCAGAAGTTTCGTAGACCTTCATAGAAGCAAGAGATTTGCCACCAAAGTAGCACATGACTCCTAACTGCAGTATTTATCATTTCTGCCAAATATATTTGAAAAAAGTGTTTATAATATTATAAATATTTAGTCATATTATTTAACTACATGTGTGCTATTTGCATTTTATTTACATTTTTAAACATCCATAAATACATTTTCATTTATTTTATTTACAAATGAGATTATTTTTTTTTTAAATTGAACTTTTTTTGTTTTAGTAAACAAGAAAAATATTCAAGTTTATTAGTATATAAAATAAACATGTACAAAAATACAAAAACAAAACTGAGCTAACGGTCAAGAAAACAAACCATAATAGTAATTATAGAATTTAAAGCTACTGAGTAAGAAAAGTTTAATAACCAAAATCTGAAGAAGAAAAATAAATAAATATATTGCAGTGAAATACCCCTAGGTTTTCTATTGATTTTTTATGGTTGGGAGGGGCCTCCAAGTTGAAAATCTTGCAAACCTCCTTGCAAAACCATTCTCATAGCTTTTCTGAAAGAGTGAAATAGCCCCTCATGATAACAAAGAGAGAACTGAGAGACACAGTTGAATTGTAGGATAGAGTAACCATTTTTTTTTAATGAGGGAACAGAAAGACATACTGTTTAAGGTTAGAGTGAAAGCCACAAGCCGAAATAGTAAACACAAAGATGTGCAACCTATAAGGAAGGAGGTCAGGAAGAAGACAGGAAAATGTCAATCAAAAGAAAGAAATACATGTAATATGGGAAAGGCACATTGAGGGCACAGGTTAAGAAAGCACTGGGGCAAACAGAGCTACCCATAGGGTGCAAAAAGTGCATTACATTTTAAAGTAAATATATATATATATATATATATATAAGTATTTAGTCTAATGATAAATTTCTTTTAAAGAAAAACATTTTGGGAAGATGCTCTTAGCAAACAGCTAAACTGACAAATTGATATATTACACACATCATTGCACACAGCATCAATTCTCATAACTACAGTGCCCCTGAAAGAAGACCCATTCTAATATCATTCTGTAACCTGGTGACCTCTGCTTTACTGAGTGAAATTGACTTTTATGTGTGTCGGGTGAATATGGGTTTATCAACGTTATTTGGTTTCTTACAACAATACATTATACAAGGACTATGGTTTAAGCATATTGGTCATTTAAAATTACCCATGGTGCAGTTCTATTAATATGTTTTCTTTCCTTTTGACATGTTTAATTTGTTCAATTTCTACCAGCATTTGTAATAATTCCTACTAGATTACAAATGGCACACTATTAAGTGCTTTTCCTTTGAGCGTTAACACTGCCAAAGTAAAGTTTTTGTGCACGCGGGTTGAAAGTAAAAATTTTGTACATGAGTGAAACCCAACGTGCGTTAACTAAAGGACTTAAGATATTGCAAACAAGTTAAATTCTTCTCCCCACAGACTTCAAAGGAGTGCATTTTTAAAAAAAAAAAATAACACATCGCTCCTGTACTAACCTGACGCCATATTAATCCCTTATATCTTAATGCGCGTTATGTAAATATTAAAAATAAAATATTGAAAAAATATTAATATATTAATCAATAATTATTATTATAGATGTTCTTAAATTCTTATTTTTTAATATATGCATATTTTACAGTAACTATATTTATTATTAATATTTTTCAATGTTTATTTTTAATATTTACATAAGATTCACTAAGCTAACTCATTCTTCAAGTGCACTAACCCAACACCATGTTAGATCTACAGTATGAAACCTTAACTGAATATTTTACATTCCGATGTTCAATACAAAGAAAAAAATGTCTTTTTATTTTTAAATATATATTTTATATGTCATAGTATTTTATTGTAGTGATGTTTTGGAGCCTGTAGCCCCTTCTAGTCTATATACACATACATACACATACACATATACATACATATACTATCCCATTTTTGCTTTTAACTATTACTGTGTGTTTGCTAGTGAGTGCCAGGTTTTCTGTGTGTTTGTGTTAAACATTTTTGTAAGTGTCCCTTTGGGCCTGTCACCCAGGCTGCTCAGGGCATAACTGCCTGGACTGCTGGGATCTGTGCTGCTGTCTGTAAGTATTCAGGGCTGTGAGGTTCAAAGTGACTTTGTATGTGTACCCTGTCCAGTCTGAGATTGTGGTTCGTTTCTGTGTTTTGTATTTACTTAAGGGAAATTAGAAAGGCCTATGGCACCCTGGTGTTTATTCTCAGTTTGTTTAAGAGTATGCGTTGTGTAGCTGGTTGGTTAGGGACCCAGGAGGGGAGAGACCTTGACGTGGTCCAGGGCTTATACTTTGGCACCGAATGCAACTGACTCTCCCATTTTGCTTTTCACGTTTTTGCTTTAGAAAACATACATGAAATGAGTTTGAATAGGAAATATAGTCATTGACAAAGTTAGATAATAGTGAATTTTAAGGGAAACAATAAATGTGTCCTTCAAATTTTGCTTTCGGCAAATAATCCTCCTTGTGCAGCAATTACAGCCTTGCAAACATTTGGCATTCTAGTTGTCAATTTTTGGAGGTAATCTAAAAAGAGATTTCACCCCATGCCTCCGGAAGCACCTCCCACAATCGGCTCCAATCAAGTGCTGTCCACTGGGTATGGTGTTGCAAAATGGAGTGGGAGCCCTCCTTCTTCAAGGTCACTTTTACCCTGTATAAATCTCCCACTTTTCCACCACCAAAGCACCCCCAGACCATCACATTGCCTCCACCATGCTTGACAGATGGCGATAAGCACTCCTCCGGTATCTTTTCATTTGGTCTGCATCTCACAAATGTTCTTCTTTATGATCTGAACACCTCAAACTTAAATTTTTCTGCCCATAAAACCTTTTTCAAACCTTCCTCTGTCCAGTGTCTGTGTTATTTTGCCCATATTAATCTTTGTTTTATTGGCTAGTCTGAGATATGGATTTTTCTTTGCAACTCTGCCTAGAAGGCCAGCATCCCAGTGTCAACTCTTCACTGTTGACGTTGAGACTGGTGTTTTGCGGGTACTATTTAATGAAGCTGCAAGTTGAGGATCTGTGAGGGTTGCGCACCAGGGCCTCCCACTCCTCTTTATATTCTGGTTATAGCCAGTTTGCACTGTTTTGTGAAGGGAGTAGTACACAGCGTTGTACGAAATCTTCAGTTTCTTGGCAATTTCTTGCATGGAACAGCCTTCATTTCTCAGAACAAGAATAGACTGATGAGTTTCAGTGAAAAAGTTATTTGTTTCTGGCCATCTTGAGCCTGTAATCGAATCCACTATTGTTGATGCTCCAGATACTCAACTTGTCTAATGAAGGCCAGTTTCATTGCTTCTTTAAGCAGCACAAGTTTTCAGCTGTGCTAACATAATTGCAAAAGGGTTTTCTAATGATCAATTAGCTTTTTTAAATGATAAGCTTGGATTAGCAAACAGAACATGCCATTGGAACACTGTGCAGATGGTTGCTGATAATGGGCCTCTGTGCCCCTATGTAGATATTCCATTAAAAATCAGCCATCTCCAGCTACAATAGTCATTTATAACATTAACAATGTCTACATTGTATTTTGATCAATTTGATGTTATTTTAAAGGACAAAAAAAATGTGCTTTTCTTTAGAAAACAAGGAAATGTTTTAGTGACCCAGTGTGTGTGTATATATGAGTTTATTGTAGTGTAAATGTTTATTTTAATGTATTTATGTTGTGTGTGGGGCACATTTTTTTTTAAGTCTTAGGGGTAGATTTATCAAGCAGTGGATGCTGCAATCTACCCCTAAGACTTAATCTACCCACGGCGAATCATGTCCCCCTGCCGCTTGATAACTCAACAGACGTTAATTTTAATTGCTCTTGTGCAAACGCTTTTGCTTTCAACTTGAAATATGCTCAAAAGTTGACATGGTCTCGATATTGCAATATTGCGGCCGTGCTTATGATAGCACATCCCTTGTAATCTAGCCCATAGTGTTAAAATGGGCAGTATGTTAAAAACAGAAGCCAATACGAAGCAGAGAGAAATTGTTTTTTAAAAAAAACCCATTAAAAAAACCTTGTGGTTGTAGCTGTACACCATTAAGATTTTTTTTATCTCTGGGATTTCTATGGGGGGGGGGGGGGTTGATATGTACCACCATTCATTACCTTTACACCCAAAACCTCAAAGATGCCAGCTTCTGTTAAATTGCTTGGTACTTCCTATTTTACATGTCTTAGTGCTCTACACAGAGCAAGATAAAATGGAATGAAAAAAGATAGCAACAGGTAGTAACAGATGAAGTCTCCAATCAGTACCCCTTGCAATTTTCTCGTCAACAGCTGCAGGTCAGTTCTAGTTAGTACATTTAATATGTTTCACTTCCTGATTTTCAGACAACTTAGACCTCTACTTAATTGTGCTTCCATGGGATGGAGATGTGTTGTCTTTAGAACGGCCCATGAGATCCTTCATGTGAACTGCAGTCATGTGACCCACTAGCTAACAATGATATCAAATTTAGTAGCATGAAAATTATTTGCAAGAAGTAATCTATTTCTTTTAATCAAGAGGTTTCATTACCTTGTGTGTTCCATATGAGGACAATTCCAATACTTACTGAGGCATGCACATATAACTATATATGTACAGTATCTATACATTCTAGCACATGTTTACAATTCTTCATCATGAGAATTTGGGGGAAAACACAATGAATAAATACATTAAATAACTAATATCTGTACATTTATTGGTGCTGCCTGCATAAACTAAGAAAACTCTTTTGTTTCACATATCATGCTCGACCCAGCAGCGCAAAAGAGTACTGTATATAAACCCCCAGTAAACTAATAATGTGGTATAAAGGCATTGGGGCATATGTATCAAACTCTGAATATTTGTCAAAAAGTCTTAAAGAAGTTATTGATAGACTAAACATATACACTTATTCATATATGCAAATGAGTCTCCAAAGCTTTCAGAAGCATGCATTTGTTAACTAGTTAGTATATGGAACTGTCTTTGGAGGAGCATCGGATCACACCAGGGGGCCGATTTATTAAACCCCGTATGCATCTGTTTCTGCACGAGCCTTCAGGCTTGCCAGAAACAAGAGTTAAGAAGCAGCGCTCATAAAACTGCTGTTCCTTAACTCGTCTGCCACCTCTGTGGCGGCGGACTGCAATCAGCCTGGTCGGATATGAGCAGCTGATTGGCCACGAATGTGCAGGGGTGGCATTGCACAAGCATTTCACTAGAAATGCTTGTGCAATGATTAATGCTGACAGCGTATGCTGTCAGCATTTATCAATGTCCACCCGCACATTGATAAAACTACCCCCACAACATCCAGGTTATGCAAAAGACGTTCCTTATGAGAAGAAGGATTAGGACAAAAAGAAGGAACAACAATTTTCTGATTAATGTTTCAATCCGACACCACCTTAGGAAGAAACCCCAATTTAGTAGGAAGGACCACCTTATCTGCATGAAAAATAAGGTACAGGGAATAACATTGCAGAGCTGAAAGCTCAGAAACTCTGCAAGCGGACGAAATAGCAAGGAGAAATAAAACCTTTGAAGATAACAATTTTATATCAACAACATGCATCGGCTCAAACAGAGCCTGCTGCAAAATGTTAAGGACTAGGTTAAGGCTCCAAGTAGCAGTGACAGGTTTAAACACAGGCTTGATTCTGACCAGGGCCTGAACAAAAGCTTGAATATCTGGTAAATCTGCAAAAGAATAGACAGTGCAGAAATCTGACCCTGCAGCGTACTGACTGAGAAACCTTTCTCCAGGCCATCCTGAAGAAAGGATTCACCGAATATTATCCTCACCCAGCTCCAGGAAAAAACCTTAGATTTGCACCAAAAAAAGTATATATGCCATACCTTATGGTAAATCCTGCATGTAACAGGTTTACGAGTCTGAAGCATAGTATCAATGACCGCTTCAGAAAAACCATGTCTAGACAGGACTAGGCGTTCAATCTCCAAGCATTCAGCTTCAGAGAATCTAGATTTGGATGGAGAAATGGACCCTGAACTAGAAGGTCTTTCCTCAGAGGTAACCCCCAAGGTGGAAGCGATGATATCTTCACTAGATCTGTGAACCATATCCTGTGTGGTCAGGCAGGAGCTATGAGAATCACAGACGCTCTCTCCTGTTTGATACGAGCAATGTCTCATGGAAGGAGAGCAAACAGAAGAAACAGGTATGCTAGACCGAAATTCCAAGGAACCGCCAGAGCATCTTTTAGATTTGAATAGAATTCTTGACCTTGTTACTCTAGAGGAACTGGAACAATAATTCCCAGGGAGGATAGTTCCTCTACACAATTTAAGAAGGCCTCCCTCTTTACCTGGTTTGAGGATAGTCTTGACAGAAGACATCTGCTCCTTGGAGGGCAAGACTTGAAACCTGTATTGTAACCCTGGGATACTACGTCCACAGCCCACAGATCTGGGACATTGCGTATCCAAGCCTGTCTAAAAAAAAGGAAAGCCTTCCCCCCCACTTGATCCAAAATTGGATCAGATGCGGACCCTTCATGCTGAATTATAGTCAGCGGAAGGCTTCTTGTTTTGCTTCCCCTAATTCCAAGACTGACTGGACCTCCAAGAGGTCTTGGCTTGCTCTTGCTTGGAAGAAGAGGAGGAAGACTTCGGTCCTTTAACGTTACGAAAGGAGCGAAAATTTGAATTCTGGCGACCCTTAGGTCTGTCCTTCTTGTCCTGAGGAAGGAAAAATCCCTTTCCACCGGTAATTTCAGAAATAATTTCCGCCAGACCAGGTCCAAATAAATTCTTACTGTCTGAGACATTTTTCTGTGTCTATTTTTCTCCCCAGCCTTGCCTTTTGTCGATTTTTGTACCTTTTTCTAACGATCTTTACAGCGGTTGTAGCTGTTCAATTTTTAATTGCTTCACAAATAAAGACTCATTGTTTTTAAGTTATCTTCAGAAGTGCCTGCATTTTTTCTCTTTCCTGCATCTACATAGTGGCCGGGTTTCGCCACTGCTACGGCACTCCGTTGGCTCTCTATGGAAGGACTATACTGAAACCGGCGTCACTTCCGGTTGTCTTGCTGAGTCCGCAGACGCTGCCAGGAATGCCGCACCTTTGTGTCTCTCATCTCATAGAAGGTTCTGAGTTGTCCAAAGTAACTAGAACCTTCTTCAGAAGCAACCAGAGATTTTCAAGCTTAAATCTTATATTAACTTCTTCAGATTCTGAAGAAATTTCCCCCATCATTTCAGAGTCTGAGATTTCACCTTTAGAAGCTACTGAAGTATCCTTCTTTTCAGACATTTGGGAAAGGTTGGCCAACGCAGATTTAGAGGGGTCAGAAACCTTACCAGCAGAAATATGATTATAATTCATGTTCACAATTGCCTCTAACAAAGCGCTCTTTGAAATATAAACATGTTGCTCCACATTGACAAGAATATTGCCTGTCCATTTACAATAGAATAATACCATCTACAAAGTCCATTTGTATTGAGACTAAAGTCTAATTTCCTCTTACGTTTACCCGCAGTAGGGAAAGCAGATGAAGCTGCAGACACTGCAGAGGTTATCTGTGCAACAAAATCTCCTGGCAAATAAACACCCCCAGGAGTTTGAGAGGAACTGCAGAGCACTGCATGTGAAACCATTAAGGCTTGGGATGTTTGAGGAGAATGCTGTGGCATATCCTGAACAGCATTATCCAGAGAGAAAATTGGCTCAGACGCGAGTAAGTTATCTTTGTATTTTAGGGTCTTAGCTAAAAATGAGGAACAAAATTGCATAGGGAAAACAACTTGTGCCTCTAAACATAATAAGCATTTATCCAGAGAAACAGAATATTGGTCTGTGCCCATAGTGGAAAGTTCCCAATAAAAATAAAAATAACCGTTAAGTCACTTAAAAAAGGAGAGTAACCGTTATGTCCCTTAAAGAGGGGTAATCCGTTAAAGCACATAATGTAGAAATGTATTTAAGATTATGAAAATAAAAATCCTTTACACCGCTATACCTCAGCAAGCTGAGGAGTTTTACCACACTGGGACGGGAGTTGTACTAGAATTGCAGGGAGACTCTCACATGCAGATCCGCTGTTAGAATGGCTGTCAGAATTCAAAGCTGTGAAAAACCCGATTGAAGAAAAAACTAAAGCAGAGCCAGAAAAACGAGATCCTTCACCCTTGCCAAGATACACACACTGCTTTTCACTCCACTCTTATAAGGAAAAGTGGAGGTCACATGACTGGACTTCAGAAAAGAAACTGCGCCACTAAAAGGTGCGCTTTCTTATCCTAAAGTTACAGATAAAGAACAAAACGCTTATTAAACCCCATTTCTTTACGGGAGCATAATAAAGTAATCACCCATGATTCAAAGACCCTATTAACCCTTCAGCCAATCTCTCTATAAAAAGGGGACAAATTAACCCCTTCTCACAGACATCAGTGCCTGCCAAACAGACCAATTGTTAACCCCTAAAGGTTATATACATGTCCCAGACGATGATCCACTAGAGGGATTAACCTCAAAAGTGCTTGTCTTTCAGTACCTAGAAGGCAAAAGCACTTACCTGTGGATCCAGCTGCAGGGCAGGAACAGCTTCTTAGGTATAATAGACACTACACCCTCTATCAGGGACCTGAAGATAAAGAAAGATTAGTGTAGCCAACCCTGGCTTTCTATGAAGGGGTAGCAATAATGTTAGAAATAAAGCAAAGATAACCTTGCTGCTTTCTAACTGCTAATAGTCACCATTACTTTTACTAAGAGATTGACATGGACACAGCATAGCCCCTAATCCTTGCTGCAGGGAAAAGTACCCATAAAAGGATTAAATATCTTCAGACACCGTCTTCGCACATCCTCCATTGACAAAGGCAAAAATTACATGCCCTATCTGAATCATGAAAGTTTAATTCTGACTAGATTGTCCCTTAAAAACACACAAAAATTCGTACTTATAATTACAAAATACCAAGCATCATCACTGTTTTTTCGTAAAATGGGCTGAACATGAACGTTTCATGTGCGTATATGAAATTGACTTTCTAATCCCAGCATAATTCTGTGTTTTCACACTACAGATCTCAGTTTTTTTTCACAAACCAACACTGGCTCCATTACTTTCAATAGGAGACATCTTGCTACTCACGGGTTCTGCACCTTTTTTTTTTTTTTTAATATAATTCCACCAGGGCAGCCCATGCGAGGATCAGTGAAGTGATGTTTAGGTAATCAGGCCCTATGATGGGGTTTTTGTTCTGCAAGCATATGATCTGGGTTTAAAATAAAAGGAAATATAACTGCAATAGGAAAATGCTCCTATGTGTTAGAGCATTTTTCATATTCCACTATGCCTTTAACCAACCGTGAGCCAATCTGGAATAGCATATGTGCATAGCCATCATTACCAGCATGTGTCCAGCTCAGGAGAAAAAGTATAATCCTACACTGCATTTGACTTTAACAATGTGTGGAGGTAAAACACATTTTCATAGATAAATATCAGTGCAATAATATTCTAATGCATTTGGGCATTTTATTATTGCAGCTTTCTGTTCCTTTGTCATGACCATGCCTTGAAGCTTGGAAAAAGGAAAACTTTGACATATTAATTGGGGGAATTGAACCTGTGACTTCTGGGTCACAAACCAGTGTTTTGGCTGTGAGCCATTTGGGAGTTTTGGCTGTAAAAGGAAATCATGCTAATGATCAGCCTTCTGAGTTGTTGTCTGCACATACTGATCACTCAGTGTTACAAACTGCTATTTGTAACTGGCCCTTTAAATGAAAAATTGCTCTGCTTCCATGGATCGTGGAGAAGCCTATTTGCCAGCCTCCTTCCTCATGACCATGGCCCCTGGAAGATTGTGCCCCTGAGAACATATTAACTTTTATTGGGTGTGTATGGTCCTTTAAGAACCGTCTGGGGACATATTGTGACTTTGGTGAACAATGCCCCTTTAAGACTATGTCCCCAGACCTGTAAAATAGCTTGTCCCTGGCTTTCTCCCACTTGGTTCAGTGAATGGGACTTGCTGAGCCAGGTGCCACACAGGCAGAGTGTTCCACAGAGGGGGAGCACTGTTACAGAGGCATTGGTTTTCATTGTGGGCCATTAAGTGCTATGTGACAGACCCTTCGGTCAGAACTAAAGAGTTAAATTTTGTTCAGCTTCAAGAAACCTATTCTAAATACAAGTTTGCTGGGATCAGCTCTAATTAGGTTTAGTGATAAACCTTACCATTGTATAATCAGACTGCTAGTGATAAGGTGGACTGCATTGTTTTATTGTGTGTAACTTGTTATCTGCTGAAGTAATGTTGTGGCCTGTCAAAGGGAGTGTCTCTCTATCTAATATCAAATGTGTGATGGGGGATTTTATGCCTCCCCCTGAGAGTGTCCTGTTTGCATGTAACCTCAATAAAAAGCAGGATGTGTGCTCCAGCACATCAGACCTATTTTAACCCTCTAACTTGCAGCTTTGACTCATGTTTGTAGGGGACAGCTATATCACTATAGGGATTGCTATGCTCTTCATACTCCCTTAGCTACAGGGATTGCTACAGAAGGAAGAGGTTCACCTACTGGAGCCTGGTCGTAGGTCCCGGGCGCAGAGCAGACGGCGAGATACCAGCCCAGCAGCGGTGGTTCGTAGAGTCTGCATTACGTATGGTGGCTACGCAGTAGTTATGGTGTCCACGGTGCTGATGATCCTTTGGTGAGCGCTAGGAGCATCCTTTTCTACGGTCTAACTTCCAGCCAGCCTGGAGGCAACCGTAACATTTGGCGGCAGCGGTGGGATAGCGTCCTAGCGCAAGGAGCAGCACCGCAACAGCACTGCTATCATAGGAGAGTTATTGAGGGCAACGCTAGCCACTGCGCAGCGTCCCTACCTACAGCAGCATGGAGCTGACAAGACACTGGTCAGAACCCTGTGAAGAGCACCTCAACCTGATCCGTCGCTATGAGGGCGCTGATTTCGTTCCAGAGGTAAAGAGGCGGCTAGTCCGATATGGTCCAGACCCTGCGCAGGAGGTAGTCAGTCGAATCATTCAAAAATTGGCTACTGAGAACGAAGCGGCACGAGCCTTTGAGCGCCAACTGTGGAGTTTGGGGGTATGGACACCTGCTCTCCAGCGAGAAAATGAGTTACAGGGGGCAGAGACAGTTGGTCCTGTCCCCCAGCAGCAGAGGAATATGCAGGGAATTGGGAGCCCAGACTCCATTCCCCAGCGGCAGGCTGAGTTACAGGGGGCAGAGACAGTTGGTCCTGTCCCCCAGCAGCAGAGTGAATTGCAGGGAATTGGGAGCCCAGACTCCATTCCCCAGCGGCAGGCTGAGTTACAGGGGGCAGAGACAGTTGGTCCTGTCCCCCAGCAGCAGAGTGAATTGCAGGGAATTGGGAGCCCAGACTCCATTCCCCAGTGGCAGGCTGAGTTACAGGGGGCAGAGACAGTTGGTCCTGTCCCCCAGCAGCAGAGGAATATGCAGGGAATTGGGAGCCCAGACTCCATTCCCCAGCGGCAGGCTGAGTTACAGGGGGCAGAGACAGTTGGTCCTGTCCCCCAGCAGCAGAGGAATATGCAGGGAATTGGGAGCCCAGACTCCATTCCCCAGCGGCTGGAAGTATGTATGGGAGAGGAGCTTATAACCCCCTCTCCCCAACGGCAGCTTAACGCACCAGGGGGAGACAGTAAGCCCCACAACCATGCAGATGGGACCGTGGTCTCTGCACTTACAGCACAGGGGGCAGAGACAGTTGCTCCTGTCCCCCATCAGCAGAGTGAGATGCAGTGGATTGGGAACCCAGTCTCCATTCTCCGGCTAACTCCTAACTTGGGCCCAGGGCTAACAGTGGAGATGTTAACCCCCACTGACCCCCACGTTCCCTTTCCCACCGGGCAGGTCTATGTCCCAATGCCCCCAGCAGAAGAGCTGGCATTAGGACAGAGCGCTGCTGGCCTCTGCCCTACAGACCCTCTTGTTACAGGGCTGGCCTGCAAACCCCTCACCCCAGCAGAAGCGCTGGCACCAGGGCGGAGTGCCGCTGGCCTCTGCCCCCCAAGTACCATCAGCTATTTGCCCAGCTGCGCCAGGAAGGCCGAGGATGCTACACTTTCATCCTACAACCTGGAACCTACAGGCCAGTACTACGTATTGTGGGGGGGCTACTTTGCTGCTAATGTTTATTTGTGGGTGGGTTGCGAGACTAACTTAGGCACTGACCGACAGAAGGTCAGGTGCCGGGTTAGTCTCCCTCCAAAAGGGGAGATATGTTACAAACTGCTATTTGTAACTGGCCCTTTAAATGAAAAATTGCTCTGCTTCCATGGATCGTGGAGAAGCCTATTTGCCAGCCTCCTTCCTCATGACTATGGCCCCTGGAAGATTGTACCCCTGAGAACATATTAACTTTTATTGGGTGTGTATGGCCCTTTAAGAACCGTCTGGGGACATATTGTGACTTTGGTGAACAATGCCCCTTTAAGACTATGTCCCCAGACCTGTAAAATAGCTTGTCCCTGGCTTTCTCCCACTTGGTTCAGTGAATGGGACTTGCTGAGCCAGGTGCCACACAGGCAGAGTGTTCCACAGAGGGGGAGCACTGTTACAGAGGCATTGGTTTTCATTGTGTGCCATTAAGTGCTATGTGACAGACCCTTCGGTCAGAACTAAAGAGTTAAATTTTGTTCAGCTTCAAGAAACCTATTCTAAATACAAGTTTGCTGGGATCAGCTCTAATTAGGTTTAGTGATAAACCTTACCATTGTCTAATCAGACTGCTAGTGATAAGGTGGACTGCATTGTTTTATTGTGTGTAACTTGTTATCTGCTGAAGTACTGTTGTGGCCTGTCAAAGGGAGTGTCTCTCTATCTAATATCAAATGTGTGATGGGGGATTTTATGCCTCCCCCTGAGAGTGTCCTGTTTGCATGTAACCTCAATAAAAAGCAGGCTGTGTGCTCCAGCACATCAGAGCTATTTTGACCGTCTAACTTGCAGCTTTGACTCATGTTTGTAGGGGACAGTTATATCACTACAGGGATTGCTATGCTCTTCATACTCCCTTAGCTACAGGGATTGCTACAGAAGGAAGAGGTTCACCTACTGGAGCCTGGTCGTAGGTCCAGGGCGCAGAGCAGACGGCGAGATACCAGCCCAGTAGCGGTGGTTCATAGAGTCTGCATTACGTATGGTGGCTACGCAGTAGTTATAGTGTCTACGGTGCTGCTGCTCCTTGGGTGAGCGCTAGGAGCATCCTTTTCTACGGTCCAACTTCCAGCCAGCTTGGAGGCAACCGTAACACTCAGGTGTGTCTTGTTTGTGACAAGCTCTGGCATTGAAATGCTATTCCTTGATGCAGCCTGTGATTTGAACTGCTTCCTAATTGTTGCCAACCTTTTTTCTGAACCTTACCAAGTCTGACAGTTCTTGGAACTGCTGGTGCAATGCCGCCCCCTGCAGATTTGTGGCCAATCGGCCACTAGCAGGGGGTTTCAATCAACCCGATCGTATTCGATCGGGTTGATTTCTGGTGATTTCTGTCCGCGGCCTCAGAGCAGGCGGACAGGTTATGGAGCAGCAGTCTTTAGACCGCCGTTTCTGGCGAGACTCAAAGCTGGCTGGAAACATTGGTTTGAATATAAGCACTACCACTTTAAAAATTGGAAACATAAGAAACATGACTCAAGTACTGAAGAAAAAAAGAACTGAAAGAAAGTCTCTAAATCTCTTAAGATTTCCACCTTAAGACTTTGGACATGTATAAGGAGTACGATACCCATATGGAGATAATACCTGTGATTCCACCTTAACAAAAAAGCATTTGGAAGGAACCAATCAGAACTACCTGCAACCTATATAAGAACACCTTTTGCCAGTCACCTGCATCTTGATAAAGCTCCCTGGTGAGTGAAACGTGTCGATATAAGTGACTGTGCCTACTACAGATGATGACATCTAAACTTTACAACAACTCTTAACTAATTTCTGAGGTAACCCGGGCTATTTTGCTACTTTTGGATCATTAACATTTGAGCTCAATTTATCCCTGCGTGCATTAGCACTAGGTGCAGGGTGTAACATCTACTGTTAAATAACAAACTTATCTCCCAAACTATATCTGGATATAACATAAATCCCAGCTGAGAGTTTCTTTTTGACAACCGGTAAAGTCTCTGATGATGTCAGACGCCAAGACCCATGCGGCGTACTGACCCAGCTGGTAGATAGCCGTCGGATACAGGCTCCAGAGTTTCTTCTAAGAACCAGAGGATACAAGTAAGCGTTACAATTTGACTTTACTACAAAAAAAGGAAGTGTGTGATCACTCCTATAAAGCATAACTTTGTCTGTCCACATAACCAATTACGGTACTTGAATAGAAATTCTGTATTATCCACCTGTACTGCTAGAGTGGTAATAACTTTATTCCGGATAGCAAATCTACTATATAAGAGTCATCACCAGAGTTTACAATATAGCAATATATTGTGTTTATATAATACACAGTCTCTGATTATCTGCTGATCACTACAGAGATCGATTAATTTATAATATTTTTAAAGTTGTTAAAATCTGGGGAGATGTCCCCTTGTTTAAATTTTATATATTTTTTATTTGCTAATAAATAAGTGAGATTTATACATCTGTGCACATTTATTGTATAAGGGATCTTTTAAGAGATTTTAGGGAACTTGCTATTTTTATGCAGCTTTGAATCCATTAATAGATATTTCCAAATATTGCCATTTGATATTATTACAATCTTGTATCATTAGTTTCTTAACTATTTAGTTTTCATAAGTTGTATCACTTTATTTGAGGAGTTTTCACACTTAAGAATCTTTTGAACACCAGTAACAACTTTTTAATAATTTTTCACACTAGCCTTTTTTAGTAACATTTTCACGACATCACTTAAATTAGTTTATTTTAAATAATTAATTACCATCTGAGCAATTTTAGCACATATAATTTATAAAAATACACTTTTTTCCTCTACCACTGTTTAACTCTACAAAGCATAAATCATTTTTTTAGGACGTATGTTTTAAAAGAAAATATTATATAAATAATAGAAAATAATAATTCTCTTTTAAATTTAACACGAATGACCACTAAGAAGAAATTATACTTTTTCTGATACCTTTAGCTTTCTTAGCGCACTTACTTCACCCCCCCCCCAACATGGAAACACGGGGCATCAAGCTCCATACAGAGCTTGATAAATATGCCCCATAGTATAGTTATGGTGTATTCAACTCATGTGAAAAACATAACATAAATTTCAGAGATTAGGCCTGCCTTTGGGCAAGGAGAGAGGGGCAACAGCCCTGGTACCCACACTTTGAGGGCCCTGTACATACTGTATTACATTTCTTGAAGAAGTGTTTATAGTATCAGGAAGTGTAATATATAGTTTTAATATGTTATATAGGACACACTGACAGGGGTTGGTCTTAAAGGGGGCAGGGCATACAGAGAATAAGAGGCTAGGCTGAGGGGCCCCACAAATTCGTCTTGCCCTGAGCCCTGCAAATGCTAAGGGTGGTCCTCTCAGTGGTATTTTATAAAGTTTATAAAAAAGTTTAGTATATATGAACCTTCTGTTAAAGTATCTCTATATAGTAACCTATAGCAAAGATTATTCATTGAACAGTATATTGTACAAATTGTTATTACACTGTCTAAAGCAGGCATTGCTTCCCATTAAAATGATGTTTTAACAGTTATTTTAGAAATGGAAAATACATTTACTGTGCTAAAAGGAAATAAGTAAGTAAAAGGTTATGACTGAGCAATTCTTATTTCATTTCAATTACTGCAGGAAACATTGCTTGTAATCATTTTCCAAAGTCTCATTAAGAGTAAGTCGGCTATTTTTGCAAAATACTAAAATAAAAAATTAAATACTTTTGAAAAATAACTGGAAACAAAACTTGTGTGTGAGAAAGAGAATGATAAACATATCCATTTTAATTATTTTATGTCACATGTATTAATGGGTATTAAGTATACATTTTACAATTAAGTATTATTTTCTAAAATTACTGCTGATCATGATATAATTTTGTGAGTGATAAAGGTATATAGTGGCTCTTTGCGCACTTCAGAGCTCTGGTTAACTTATGCAATACAAAAAAGTGGCACATAAAAAATACATTTAACAGTACAGTTACACTCATAATAACACTGTCTAATCAATTTCATTAAAAAGTTAGGACTCAAAGATATGAGGTCTTAGGTGTTACAAAAAAAAAAAGGCACCCAAAGGGCTTTAATCCCTTAACGACCAAGGACATGCCAGGCACGTCCTTCAAAAAAGGTAATTAACTACCAAGGAAGTGCCTGGCACGTCCTCTGGGATTTCAAGAGGTGGAAGCGATCCTGATCGCTTCCAGACACTTTCAGGGTATTGCAGCGATGCCTCAATATTGAAGCACCGTCCAATACCCTTTTTAAGCACAATGATGCAGAGGGGGCCCTCTATGCACTGGCCAGCAATGGTGCCGATCGTTGGTGGGTGGGAGGGATATGAGGGAGGCAGTTGGATGGCCCATCACTGGAGCACTTCCTGTTCCTTGTCCTTGTTGCAGCAGATGTCGGGAGCGTGTGCGGGGCAAAAAGCATTAAAAAATGGGCAAAAAGCATAACATTTTGCAAACTGGGTACTGGCAGAGGTAGAGGGGGAGTGTTAGAGAGCTGTTTGGTGGGATCAGGGAGGATAGGGGCTAAGGGGGGATCCAACACTGCAGCATATATATTTAAAAAAAAGTGCCCTTTATTTTAGTACTGGCAGACTTTCTGCCAGTACTTAAGATGGCGGGGACAATTGTGAGGTGGGGGGAGGGAAAAGAGCTGTTTGAGGGGGGTCAGGGAGGGATCAGGGAGTGGGATGTGTCAGGCTGATCTCTACACTAAAGCTAAAGTTAACCCTACAAGCTACCTAATTAACCCCTTCACTGCTGGGCATAATGCAAGTGTGGTGCGCAGCGGCATTTAGCGGACTTCTAATTACCAAAAAGTAATGCCAAAGCCATAAATGTCTGCTACTTCTCAACAAAAGGGATCCCATCCCAGAGAAGCATTTACAACCATTTGTGCTATAATTGCACAAGCTGTTTGTAAATAATTTCAGTGAGAAACCTAAATTTTGTGAAAAAGTTTATGAAAAAGTTAACAACTTTTCTTTATTTGATCGCATTTGGCGGTGAAATGGTGGCATGAAATATACCAAAATGGGCCTAGATCAATACTTTGGGTTGTTTACTATATATATATATATATATATATATATATATATATATATATATATATATATATATATATATATATATATACACACAGGTGAAGGGTTATTCAAGGATTCCTGACAGATATCAGTGTTAAAATGTAACTATCGCTAATTTTGAAAAAAAAAAAATGGTTTGGAAATGGCAAAGTGCTACTTGTACTTATTGCCCTATAACTTGCAAAAAAAGTAAAGAACATGTAAACATTGGGTATTTCTAAACTCAGGACAAAATTTAGAAAATATTTAGCATGGGTGTTTTTTGGTAGTTGTGAATGTGTAACAGATTTTGGGGGTCCAAGTAAGAAAAAGTGTTTTTTTTCAATTGTTTCATTATATTTTATCTTTTTTTTTATAGTAAATTATAAGATATGATGAAAATAATGGTATCTTTAGAAATTCCATTTAATGGAGAGAAAAAAGGGTATATAATATGTGTGGGTACAGTAAATGAGTAAGAGGAAAATTACAGATAAACACAAACACCATAGAAATGTGAAAACAGCCCTGGGGGCCTAGTTATCAAGCCGTCAACCTCAAATACGCTGGAATTCCGCAGCGTATTTGTGGCGAGGCTGATTCGCCTTAGTTATCAAAGGCTAGAGACCGGCAAAAGTAGAATTTTGTGACGTAAACTTTGTGATAGTAAATTATAAGATATGATGAAAATAATGGTATCTTTAGAAATTCCATTTAATGGAGAGAAAAAAAAGGGTATATAATATGTGTGGGTACAGTAAATGAGTAAGAGGAAAATTACAGATAAACACAAACACCATAGAAATGGGAAAACAGCCCTGGGGGCCTAGTTATCAAGCTGTCAACCTCAAATACGCTGGAATTCCGCAGCGTATTTGTGGCGAGGCTGATTCGCCTTAGTTATCAAAGGCTAGAGACCGGCAAAAGTAGAATTTTGTGACGTAAACTTCGATCCGCCGGACTCAGTCCGACACAGATCGATTCTTACGTCGCTCCAGATGTTCCGCACACAAGTACGGCACAATCTGACTACTTTTGCTAGTTATCAAAAAACTAGCAGGTACGCTCGGCACTTTTCCGGCCCAGCATACCTGGTTTTCAAACCGCCCCACTACACCGCCGCCACTGTAATAAATTTATTAACCCCTAAACCTAAGTCTAACACTAACCCTAACACCCCCCTAACTTAAATATTAATTAAATAAATCTAAATAATATTTCTATTATGAACTAAATTAATCCTATTTAAAACTAAATACTTACCTTTAAAATAAACCCTAATATAGCTACAATATAAATAATTATATTGTAGCTATCTTAGAATTTATTTTTATTTTACAGGCATCTTTCAATTTATTTTAACTAGGTACAATAGCTATTAAATAGTTATTAACTATTTAATAGCTTACCTAGCTAAAATAAAGAGAAATTTACCTGTAAAATAAAAACTAACCTAAGTTACAATTACACCTAACACTACACTATACTTTAATAAATTATTCCTATTTAAAACTAAATACTTACCTGTAAAATAAACCCTAAGATAGCTACAATGTAATTAATAATTACATTGTAGCTATTTTAGGAATTATATTTATTTTACAGGTAACTTTGTATTTATTTTAGCTAGTTAGAATAGTTATTAAATAGTTATTAACTATTTAATAACTACCTAGCTAAAAAAATACAAAATTACCTGTAAAATAAATCCTAACCTAATTTACAATTAAACCTAACATTACACTATCATTAAATAAATTAACTACAAATAACTACAATTAAATACAATTACATAAACTAACTAAAGTGCAAAAAAAAAGCTGTTACAAAAAATAAAAAAAAGGTTACAAACATTTAAAAAAATATTACAACAATTTTAAGCTACTTACACCTAATCTAAGCCCCCTAATAAAATAACAAACCCCCCCAAAATAAAAAAATGCCCTACCCTATTCTAAATTAAAAAAGGTCAACGCTCTTTTACCTTACCAGCCCTTTAAAGGGCCATTTGTGGGGCATGCCCCAAATAATTCAGCTCTTTTGCCTGTAAAAGAAAAATACAACCCCCCAACATTAAAACCCACCACCCACATACCCCTAATCTAACCCAAACCCCCCTTAAAATAACCTAACACTAATCCCCTGAAGATCATCCTACCTTGAGTCGTCATCACTCAGCCGAGCAGCGATGGAACCGAAGAGGAGACCCGGAGCGGCAGAAGTTATCCTCCAAGCGGCGCTGAAGAAATCTTCCATCCGATGAAGTGATCCTCCAAGCGGCGCTGAAGAAGTCTTCCATCCGGGCGATGTCATCTTCCAAGAGGCGCTGAAGAAGACTTCTATCCGGGCGATGTCATCTTCCAAGCGGGGTCTTCAATCTTGATCCCGCCAACGCGGAACATCCTTCTTTACCGACGGACTACCAACGAATGAAGGCTCCTTTAAGGGACGTCATCCAAGATGGCGTCCCTTCAATTCCGATTGGCTGATAGGATTCTATCAGCCAATCGGAATTAAGGTAGTTAAAATCTGATTGGCTGATTGAATCAGCCAATCAGATTCAAGTTCAATCCGATTGGCTGATCCAATCAGCCAATCAGATTAAGCTCGCATTCTATTGGCTGTTCGGAACAGCCAATAGAATGCAAGCTCAATCTGATTGGCTGATTGGCTGTTTAGGGGTTAAACTATTTATTTAGTTGCGGCGAGGTGCGGGATCAGCAGGATAGGGGTTAATAACTTTATTATAGAGGGCGACAGTATGGGGGGGGCAGGATAGGGGTTACTAGGTATAATGTAGGTGGCAGCGGTGTCCGGGAGCAGCGGTTTAGGGGTTAATACATTTATAAGAGTTGCGGCGGGGTCTAGGAGCGGCGGTTTAGGGGTTAGTAACTTTATTTAGTTGCAGGGGGCTCCGGGGGTGCCGGTATAGGGGGTAGAACAGTGTAGTTAGTGTGGGTGCTTAGTGACAGGCTAGCAAGAAAGCTGTAAAAAAGCCGAAGAGCAGCGAGATCGGATGAGTGATAACTCTCACAGTCCACTGCTCATCGCCCCGTACTTGGTGCGCGGCTTTTTGACAGCTTTTTTGATAACTTAGGCGAATTTTTGCAGGTCCGCGGCGGCGATGTGAGGCAAGCTTAGGCGGGCGTATTGGGCCGGCGAAGGCAGGTAAAGTAGACGCGTTGATAACTACCCCCCCTGGTCCTTAACGGTAAGAAAATTGAAAAATTGTCTGTCACTAAGGGGTTAACATAGAGACACATACATACACACGTCTAAATATGTATATGTCTGTATACAGGGAGAGCAGAATTATTAGGCAAATGAGTATTTTGATGACATCATCCTCTTTATGCATGTTGTCTTACTCCAAGCTGTATAGGCTCGAAAGCCTACTACCAATTAAGCATATTAGGTGATGTGCATCTCTGTAATGAGAAGGGGTGTGGTCTAATGACATCAACACCCTATATCAGGTGTGCATAATTATTAGGCAACTTCCTTTCCTTTGGCAAAATGGGTCAAAAGAAGGACTTGATAGGCTCAGAAAAGTAAAAAATAGTGAGATATCTTGCAGAGGGATACAGCACTCTTAAAATTGCAAAGCTTCTGAAGCGTGATCATCGAACAATCAAGCGTTTCATTCAAAATAGTCAACAGGGTCGCAAGAAGCGTGTGGAAAAACCAAGGCGCAAAATAACTGCCCATGAACTGAAAAAAGTCAAGCGTGCAGCTGCCAAGATGCCACTTGCCACCAGTTTGGCCATATTTCAGAGCTGCAACATCACTGGAGTGCCCAAAAGCACAAAGTGTGCAATACTCAGAGACATGGCCAAGGTAAGAAAGGCTGAAAGACGACCAGCACTGAACAAGACACACAAGCTGAAACGTCAAGACTGGGCCAAGAAATATCTCAAGACTGATTTTTCTAAGGTATTATGGACTGATGAAATGAGAGTGAGTCTTGATGGGCCAGATGGATGGGCCCGTGGCTGGATTGGTAAAGGGCAGAGAGCTCCAGTCCGACTCAGACGCCAGCAAGGTGGAGGTGGAGTACTCGTTTGGGCTGGTATCATCAAAGATGAGCTTGTGGGGCCTTTTCGGGTTGAGGATGGAGTCAAGCTCAACTCCCAGTCCTACTGCCAGTTTCTGGAAGACACCTTCTTCAAGCAGTGGTACAGGAAGAAGTCTGCATCCTTCAAGAAAAACATGATTTTCATGCAGGACAATGCTCCATCACACACGTCCAAGTACTCCACAGCGTGGCTGGCAAGAAAGGGTATAAAAGAAGAAAATCTAATGACATGGCCTCCTTGTTCACCTGATCTGAACCCCATTGAGAACCTGTGGTCCATCATCAAATGTGAGATTTACAAGGAGGGAAAACAGTACACCTCTCTGAACAGTGTCTGGGAGGCTGTGGTTGCTGCTGCACGCAATGTTGATGGTGAACAGATCAAAACACTGACAGAATCCATGGATGGCAGGCTTTTGAGTGTCCTTGCAAAGAAAGGTGGCTATATTGGTCACTGATTTGTTTTTGTTTTGTTTTTGAATGTCAGAAATGTATATTTGTGAATGTTGAGATGTTATATTGGTTTCACTGGTAAAAATAAATAATTGAAATGGGTATATATTTGTTTTTTGTTAAGTTGCCTAATAATTATGCACAGTAATAGTCACCTGCACACACAGATATCCCCCTAAAATAGCTATAACTAAAAACAAACTAAAAACTACTTCCAAAACTATTCAGCTTTGATATTAATGAGTTTTTTGGGTTCATTGAGAACATGGTTGTTGTTCAATAATAAAATTAATCCTCAAAAATACAACTTGCCTAATAATTCTGCACTCCCTGTATTCATATAAATATATATGTATATGTCTATGTGTTTTACTGTATATTTACTGTACATATTTCACATTCCAATGTTCTTCGCTTACACAATAATGTCTTTTTTATTGTAAATACACATTTCTATATGTACTTGTATATATTTATTACAGTATATCTATTCCTATAGATATATAGATATAGATATGTAGCTTACATGAACAGTATCATAAATATTTAATATTAAAAAGTACTTTATTTTCTATGTGAAGAACAAAGAAATGTGAAATATGCGTTTTGCCCATCATGTTTTGCAATTTAGATTTTAACTCTGTCGGGTTAGCGCACATGAAAACTTAATAATCGTAAGGCACTTTATTGAAATATTACATATAAAATATAAAAAAATAAAAATATTTAAAACTATTAAACTACAGTATGTTATAAAATATAAATTATAAAATTATTAAACTGTAAAATATATAGATATATTCTATGGATTATTTTGAATATTAGTATGTTTAATAATATTAATATTTATTAATTTTTTTAAAATACTTTATATGTTATATTTCAATAAACGAGCCTTAAGATTACTACATTTTCATGTGCGCTAACCCACTGTGTTAAAATTTAAATCACGAAACACGATGCGCAAAATGCATATTTTACATTCCTATGTTCTTCGTGTAGAAAATAATGTACTTTTTTATTAAATATATGTTTCTATATATCTGATACTGTTCATGTAAAATGCATATCTATACCTATATATCTATACTGATACTGTTCATGTAAAATGCACATCTATACCTATATATCTATACTGATACTGTTAATGTAAAATACACATCTATACCTATATATCTATAGGAATAAATATATAGGTATATACAAATTATATATATATATATATATATATATATATATATATATATATATATATATATATATATATATATATATATAACATATAACATATTCTGCTATGTGAAGAACATTGAAATGTGAAATATTAATATTTCAAGTTAAAGTTAGTTCTATTGAATATACAGGTGTTAGGTTTTTTAAGTCGCAATATTTTTTTGCGTGCATCAGGTTTACGCTAATGTACAAACTTTTATTTAACTTGTAATACAAGCTCAATCTAACACACGAAATTAACGCTTGAGCGGGAGCACTAAATAGCACTCCACTCATAATCTAGCCCATTATCAGCAGTTAATTAAGACTGAGCTAGATTTCTTGTTCTATAGCAAGTTACCACCCAGTAGCAGACTCTTTTAGCCCAGTTGTGCTTTTTACATAGAAAAACTTTTCTGAAGTATGTCAGTCTGATCCCGCAGAGAAAGATCAGTCCAACCCCAAAATACCAGGCAATTCTCCTCTGAACAAGGAACATGACAACCCCAGATTATCATTTTGACCTTCTGTGGACCTCGTTAGTGAGGTGCAGCCATATTCTTCTAAGCACACTGGGCAAGGGTCATAATACAAATGCATACAAAAGAGAAAAGTGCTCTACCAGGAATGAACAACAGCTAAGTAGCTTGTTCTATGTCAAGTAACCACCCATGAGCAGCCTCTTTTAGCCCATTGCACTTTTCACAAAGGAAAACTTTCCTAAAGTATATCAATCTGATCCCACTGAGTAAGGTCAGTCCAACCCCGAAAAACCAGGCTATTCTTCTCTGAACAAGCAACATGACAACTTCAGATGAATGTTTCGGCCTTCTGTGGGCCTCATCAGTTAGGTGCAGCCATATTCCTCTTAGCACACTGGGCAAGGAGTCCACATTTATTTTCCCCCATCACTGTGAAGGAGACCTCCTCTGGGTCATAACACAAATGCATACAAAGAAAATCGCTCTACTAGGAACGAACAACAGCTCAGTGGCTTGTTCTATGGTGAGTTACCACCCAGGGGCATGTATGTAGAATGTATAGAAATATGTATTTATGAATCAATAGAACATATTCTTTTATGTGAACAATCATTGGAATGTGAAATATTAATATTTTCATGTCGGGTTAGTGCACTCCTAATCTGGCCCAATATGTAGGACAAACCTCTAGACATTTAAGATCCAGGATTGGTGAACATGTTAGAGATGTAAAAACTATAATAAAGATTTTTCTGTAGCAGCTCACTTTAATGAGGTGTATATGATCAATATACCAAAACTTACAGTGAAGTTAATTGACATTGCTGTTACACCCCCTAAAGGTGGAAATAAACATAAAGTTATATAAGATCCACAAACTAAAAATAACAGTACCAGGATGTAAAATCCTGAGTGGGACATTAGTTATTTTGTTGAGTAGATGTAGTAAGTATATATGTCACCCACCTTTCTAACGGCGAGATTATGAGTTTTGCGTTAGGAGCTGTGCAGTGCTAATGAGCAGTTTTTTCTCACCGCTCACTTACCTGCAGCGCTGGTATTACGGGTTTTTACAGACTCAGCGTTAAAAGGCAAGAAGTGAGCGTAGAGCAAAACTTTGCTCCATACCGCACTCCAATACCAGCGCTGCTTAAGTCAGCGGTGAGCTGGTCGTACGTGCTCATGCACGATTTCCCCATAGACATCAATGGGGAGAGTCGGCTGAGAAAAAGTCTAACACCTGCCAAAAAGCAGCGTAAATCTCAGTAACGCAGCCCCATTGATTCCTATGGGGAAATAAAAGTTATGTTTACACCTAACACCCTAACATGAACCCCGAGTCTAAACACCCCTAATCTTACACTTATTAACCCCTAATCTTCCGCCCCCGACATCACCGACACCTGCATTATATTTATTAACCCTAATCTGCCGCTCCGGACACCGCTGTCACCTACATTGTATTTATTAACCCCTAATCTGCCGCACCCAATGTCACCGCAACCTACTTACACTTATTAACCCCTAATCTGCTGCCCCAACATCGCCGCCACTAAATTAAATGTATTAACCCCTAAATCTAAGCCTAATCATAACACCCCCTAACTTAAATATAATTTAAATAAAATTACTATAATTAACTAAATTATTCCTATTTAAAACTAAATACTTACCTATAAAATAAACCCTAAGCTAGCTACAATATAATTAATAGTTACATTGTAGCTAGCTTAGGGTTTATTTTTATTTTACAGGCAAGTTTATTTTAACTAGGTGGAATAGTTACTAAATTAACTATTTAATAATTACTTAGCTAAAATAAATACAAATTGACCTGTAAAATAAAACCTAACCTAAGTTACAGTAACACCTAACCTAACCCTACAATTAAATAAATTACCTACATTAAATACAATTAAATAAATTAAATTAAATTAGCTAAATCACAAAAAACAAACAAACCCTAAATTGCAGAAAATAAAAAACAAATTACCGATCTTTAAACTAATTACACCTAATCTAATAGCCCTATCAAAATAAACCCCCCCCCCCAAATAAAAAAAATCCCTAGCCTAAACAAAACTATCAATAGCCCTTAAAAGGTCCTTTTGTGGGGCATTGCCTCAAAGTAATCAGCTCCTTTACCTGTAAAAAAAAATACAAACAACCCCCCAACAGTAAAACCCACCACCCACACAACCAACCCCCCAAATAAAAGCCTAACTTAAAAAAACCTAAGCTCCCCATTTCCCTGAAAAGGGCATTTGGATGGGCATTGCCCTTAAAAGGGCATTTAGCTCTATTGCAGGCCCAAAGCCCTAACCTAAAAAATAAACCCACCCAATACACCCTTAAAAAAATCCTAACACTAACCCCTGAAGATTCACTTACCGGGAGAAGCCTTCATCCAAGCGGCAAGATGTCCTCAAGGAAGCCGCCAGAAGTGGTCCTCCAGACGGGCAGAAGTCTTCATCCAGACGGCACCTTATATCTTCATCCTTCTAACGCAGAGCGGCTCCATCTTCAAGACATCCGGCGCAGAGCATCCTCTTCAAACGATGGCTTCTTCGGAATAAATATCACTTTAAGTGACGTCATCCAAGATGGCGTCCCTTAGATTCCAATTGCCTGATAGAATTCTATCAGCCAATCGGAATTAAGGTTGAAAAAAGCCTATTGGCTGATCCAATCAGCCAATAGGATTGAGCTTGCATTCTATTGGCTGATTGGAACAGCCAATAGAATGCCAGCTCAATCCTATTGGCTGATTGCATCAGCCAATAGGATTTTTTCTACCTTAATTCCGATTGGCTGATAGAATTCTATCAGCCAATCGGAATCTAAGGGATGCCATCTTGGATGACGTCACTTACAGTGATATTCATTCCGAAGAAGCCGTCGTTTGAAGAGGATGCTCCGCGCCGGATTTCTTGAAGATGAAGCCTCTCCTCGTTGGAAGGATGAAGATAGAAGATGCCGTCTGGATGAAGACTTCTGCCCGTCTGGAGGACCACTTCTGCCCGTCTGGAGGACTACTTCTGGCGGCTTCCTTGAGGACATCTTGCCGCTTGGATGAAGGCTTCTCCCGGTAAGTGAATCTTCGGGGGTTAGTGTTAGGATTATTTTAAGGGTGTATTGGGTGGGTTTATTTTTTAGGTTAGGGCTTTGGGCCTGCAATAGAGCTAAATGCCCTTTTAAGGGCAATGCCCACCTAAATTCCCTTTTCAGGGCAATGGGGAGCTTAGGTTTTTTTAGTTAGGCTTTTATTTGGGGGGTTGGTTGTGTGGGTGGTGGGTTTTACTGTTGGGGGGGTTGTTTGTATTTTTTTTTACAGGTAAAAGAGCTGATTACTTTGATGCAATGCCCCGCAAAAGGCCCTTTTAAGGGCTATTGATAGTTTAGTTTAGGCTAGGGTTTTTTTATTTTGGGGGGGCTTTTTTTATTTTGATAGGGCTATTAGATTAAGTGTAATTAGTTTAAAGATCTGTAATTTGTTTTTTATTTTCTATAATTTAGTGTTTTTTTGTGATTTAGCTAATTTAATTTAATTTATTTCATTGTATTTAATGTAGATAATTAATTTAATTGTAGTGTAGTGTTAGGTGTTATTGTAACTCAGGTTAGGTTTTATTTTACAGATAAATTTGTATTTATTTTAACTAGGTAGTTAGTAAATAGTTAATAACTATTTAGTAACTATTTTACCTAGTTAAAATAAATACAAACTTGCCTGTAAAATAAAAATAAACCCTAAGCTAGCTACAATGTAACTATTAGTTATATTGTAACTAGCTTACTGTTTATTTTATAGGTAAGTATTTAGTTTAAAAAAGGAATAATTTAGTTAATGATAGTAATTTTATTTAGATTTATTTAAATGATATTTAAGTTAGGGGGTGTTAGGGTTAGATTTAGATTTAGGGGTTAATACATTTAATATAGTAGCGGTGACATTGGGGGCGGCAGATTAGGGGTTAATAAATGTAGGTAGGTGGCGGCAATGTTGGGGGCAGCAGATTTGGGGTTAATAAATATAATGTAGGTTGTGGCGATGTTAGGGGTGACAGATTAGGGGTTAATAAGTATAATGTAGGTGGCGGCGATGTTAGGGGCGGCAGATTAGGGGTTACTAATATTTAACTAGTGTTTGCGGTTTAGGGGTTAATATATTTATTCTAGTGGTGGTGATGTCCAGAACGGCAGATTAGGGTTTAAAAATGTCATTATAGTGTTTGCGATGCAGGAGGGCCTCGGTTTAGGGGTTAATAGGTTCTTTATAAGTGTTAGTGTACTTTTTAGCACTTTAGTTATGAGTTTTATGCTACAGCTATGTAGCGTAAAACTCATAACTACTGACCTTAGAATGCGTGAATCTTGGAGGTAGAGGCTGTACCGCTCACTTTTTGGCCTCCCAGGACAGACTCGTAATACCGGCGCTATGGAAGTCCCATAGAAAAAAGACTTTACAAAGTTTACGTAAGTCGGTTTGCGGTAAGGCCAAACAAGTGTTTGGTGCCCCTAAACCTGCAAGACTTGTAATACCAGCGGTAGGGACCCGTTAACGCTGTATTTTCAGCTTACCGCAAAACTTGTAATCTAGCCGTTAGTATTTGGTTTTGTGACCTAATAACATTCTGGCAATAGCTTGTTTGCTGCCTTTGATTGTTTTTTTTTCATTACCTATGTACACACTTTTGTTTTTAATACACAGCAGCAATAATGTTTTTTTTTAACATGTAAGTATTATTTTCATATTTTCTGAGCCACTTTTGTGTTTATTAGGTTAAAGGGACAGTCTAGTATAAATTAAACTTTCATTATTCAGATAGGACTTTTAATTTTAATTGACTTTCCATTTTACTTTTATCATCAAATTTGCTTTTTTCTCTTGGTATTCTTAGTTTAAACTAAACATAGGTAGACTCATATGCTAATTTCTAAGCATTTGAGGGCTGCCTCTTATCAAAGGCTTTTTAAATCTCTTTTCAAGAGACAGAAAGTACACGTTGGCCATATAGATACTGTGTTCAGGCACAGGGAGTTATTTAAGATTTAGCACAAAACAATGCTAAATTTAAGACAATAGATAATAAACAGTCACAGTCATGTGATCAGGGGGCTGGAAGAAGGTTCCTAGATCCAAGGTAAGCACAGAGGTAAAAGGTGTATTAATATAACTGTGTTGGTTATGCAAAACTGGGGAATGGGTAATAAATGGATTATCTATCTTTTAAAACAATAGCAATTCTATGGTAGACTGTCCCTTTAATACCATGCCTGTGCCTGTAATTGTATTTAGGCATTTGATTGGTGTATTTCCCTTTAAATGTGATTGGTAGAGCATATTGGGTAACCTATGATGAAGTGCCCACTGTAGGCATGAAATATGTAAGGTGTTTTTTCCTTGTGTCCCTTGCTTCTAACTATTTTTGTATAAAAGTCTTTTTTATGCTCTTGGAGTGCCACTGTTGTCTTTTTCAAGATTTATTCAACAGTGCTCATTTATATATGTCCTTAATTGGCCACAGAAGAAGAGAAAAAATTTATATTTTTTATACCTTTTTCCAAAAGGTATATCATTGGACTGTAAAACTTTACAAATATTGCTTTACAATAGTGCTGAATTACTGATTATTGATTATTATACCCAAGTCAAAAAGGATAATCTTCCTGGAGTCATTCTGAAGTAATCGATGACTCCAGACTAGTCATCAGACGCCATCCTGAAGCATGACCACAGGCCAAAATATTTTAACGAGATGACTCTAGAGTCATTCACTGGCTGTTCATGCTTTTAAAGTACTCAGTAAGGTAATCTGCTAATCGTTCCGAACTAATCACCCAGATTTTTTTCCCTTAGCTGATGACTTTACAAGTCTGATGATGTGCAAATGACTTCTAAATAATTTTGATTATCATCAAATAACTCCAGGATGTTCTCTAAATTAGTCCTGCTTGTCTTGGATAGGTAAATATAAAAAGAGAATATGATGTCCCTTTAAGATGACTTGATTACATTATCTGTAGTACAGTGCAAAAAGATTAGATTATGACCTAGATTTACAGACACTTGTGAGATTGCTGAGGGTCATCGCTATAAAAGTGAGATCATGTTGAAAATTCCTTAAACTTTGAATCACTTATTTCTTCCAGAAATTCACTAGTGGGCAAATCCACCATAACATTTAGTTATGTGAGGTGCACACTACATGGAATCTCACATATGAAATGAGTACCTTTTACAAAGCAGGAACAACTGCAACAACATTGGAAACACACTTGAAACAAATTAATGAATATGTGATTGTAAAATACTCATATTTCTGTTTTGTTATGGGAAATATTATCCAATGTCACTTTTCTTTCATATTATTACAATACTTACTAAGTTGTCTAAATATTGTTCTTTTATTTATTTCTAATTTGCATTTTTGCATATTATTGTGGCCTGTTTTATGAACTGAATTTTTCCTTGTTTTTATCTGTTTTTTCAGTAGTGTTCAAATGCCTTTTTGTGATACTGGTATCCTTCACAGTGGAACTCTATTTTTGCACTAAAAGGTAAATGGTAACAAGATGGATCCTGCTCCATTGTGACAAAAAGAGCGTAAAAATCTTTTGACTTTTAAAATTCAAATGTTGCTCAAAAGTTTTTCTAAGAGACATATTTTACAGCCAGGTTTTATTGAATTTGCGCCAATCTTGTTAAATTTGATTGCTCTAATATAATTTACCTGAAGACAGTTTATTAATTAAGTTACAACATTACAAGATACACTCACTATGTGTAACCCTTTTGCTAAATGCGCCATTTTCATTGAGAAACATAATATAAAGTAATTTTAAGTGTTCCATTAACTAGCTTATTACACATTTATACATAATACCCATGCTATGAGTAAAATGAAACTTGCCCCTAAATAATTTTTATATTACTGATGTTAATTAAGCAGACTTTGAAAACTGCTAGTGTCTTATATAAGGTTTTGTAAATGTAATAAAAAGTGCACCCACCAAGCACAGACATTTGAACACTAAAATCTAATAATATTTATTAGCTTCCAGAAAGAATAACAGCATATGCAGAATAAAGGAATTTATGAACAGATACAAGAACGAGTATACAATCAAGTATCATCCATCTTTCTATCCATCACCTAACTACAAATCCACTATCCACTTCCTGTCTTTCTTCTACTAATTCACATTTTTCTCACATTAGCCACCAAGACATTAAATTGTCATTTTCAGCACCAATTTAATCACACTGGACAATGATAAATGCCTAGATTACAAGTGGAGCACTATTGATATAACGCAGGGTGAGATATCAATATTGTGTGACCACCAGTGATGGCTGTGCTCATTATTTGAAGACACTTATAAGATAATCTTCAAAACAACCAACAGTTGGAATGCACATAGGAAGCGTTGACAATAGTGGCAGGAGGTCCAACTGAAATGTGAATAAGTCTGTGTTGCTTGCAGGTTGAAGTACTGGGGTTGAACAAAATGGGGACAAACACAGGTTAGAGTTTTGAGATGACGTTGTACCCTTTTTGTAGTGAAAGAGGGAGAACACTTATTTAAGTTATTAAAAAATGCACATTTCCATTACAATTAAAACAATATTACACTATAACTGATGAAGCTTCTAATTAAAATTTTTGTAATAAATAATTTTTACATTTTTGAAGCCTGCTCTTGATACAATTATAAAATCACACATATGTGCATTTTTCTCCTATGCATTCACCAATTACAGGTGATGTCACATGCAACTTCACTGTACTTCTTTGTATTCTCAGACGTATTGGCAGTGAGTCATGTGCAGTATTTAAAGCAGGTATTTAAAATTCTGCATCTAAAATTGTCATCAAATGAAAAAATGAAGATGTTTATTAATACTGGTATGATTAATAGAATATAACAACCTCCCACATCACCCATCAGCATCTTGTACCACTTAATATTTAAAGGGATATTAAACCCAAATATTCTCATGATATTCTGTGTTGAAGAATTTGAGGTTTTATATTCCATGAATTCTTTTTTTCTTAGTAATCTTTGAAATGCAGATGGATTAATGACTATATTTTAACATTTAAATGGTAGAACAAATGTTAAGGATTATATCAAGTATAACTTCTGAATATTATATTGCTGAAGCATACAATAATCAATATTCAAATATCACTACACAAATTCAAATTTGATACTTGGAAATGTTCAATATAAGTTTATAAGACATGAAAGCGGACAACATTTATTATTTTTAACAACTATGCTGAAATATTTAGTCATCCAGATTTTGTAAGTTTCCCAAATTGTAAAGTAAAATATATGTAAAATACAGCATTTGTTGCAATATTGGGTATGGTCAGTTTTGTGGAGGTTACAAAGAAAGAATTAAAGTGAATTGCTTTGTAAAAGAACAATTTAAGATTTCATTGTTGGCTGCTTGCTGACTGTAGCATTGTGTATAATGTAGAAGCAAAGAATAAACACAGTCAAAAGACAACTGGGGCATTCATTAAACATGCATATGTGTTTAAGATATAAGTAGTCCAACCCTGGAACATTCTCATGGTATGGTGGTTTTAAGGTGTAGAGCTTATGCCTTTTTTACTCATAAATGAGAATAAATATCCTAAAAATGAAATGCTATTTCAAAACAACAAATCTAAACTATGAAATAACCATTAAGAAAGTAGTACTTATAATCAGTGGCAGCAGACTGGCCTGCTGGGATACCAGGACTTTTCCTGGCGGACCGCCATTGGGCCACATCCTTAGTCAGGGAGGCCACGGTGCGAGTCTTGTGCACATGCATAGTACATTTTTTTTCAAGGCTCCTGATGAGGCTGTGGGGGCCTGTGGCAGCAGAAAAGTGGCCCCAGGACTGCTTCTAATGAGGGTGTGTGGGCCGGTTGCTGAAGAAAAGTGGTCCTAGGCAAAGTAGAGGGGTGCAGGCAGGGGCATGGGTGCTGGGGCTGGGGGCCCAGTCTTCAAGCATTTCCAGGGCCAGTCTGGTTTCCCCCGTCCGGCCCTACTAATAATAAGCTATAGATTAAATGGTTTCATTCCATTCATCTAATCTATATATTCCTTCTCTCTCACCTTCCAATTTTTTACTCACCTTACTTACCAATAAGTTAATCAAATATGCTATTTGAAGCTATTTTTGAACAAAATATAGAACATGTATTTATGTTTACAAAGGAAAATAATGTAATAAATAATGTAAGAAATATAAAGTATGACATAAAGGTTCATATCACACTGATATGTTAATAGAGCAGATGGAAGAGAGGAAATTGTTTTGTACAGTCCTGTAATAGATAATTACACTGAGGAATCGTATTATAGAATATAGGTCAGGATGGGGCCCATGATTATGCATAGATTTGCTTTTATGCCTGTTAATAATGTCGCTTTCAGGTCAGTATGTTGTGGTTTTAATATAAATATTACAACATTACTAACCAAACTGATATGGGGATATACAGATCTTTGAATGTATATGTGTACAAAAATGTACTGGTCAAGGCAGAGAATAATACCAGTTTATGCAATGTAAAAATATCAAACTAGCACTACAAATACATTTCAAAATCTTTGAAGTTTCATTCTTACTTATGTTTAAAGGGACACTAAAGGCTAGATTACAAGTGGCACCGTATTTGTTTTTTTCGCAATTGCGAAAATTTCACTAATGTTAAGCTTTTTGCGCTAGTCGGGTTGCATTTGTATTATAAGCTCAAAAAAAATAATTTTTCAAAAGTGTTAACACGAATAGCGCAAGTGTTAACACAAACTATTTACTTAAATACATAGTTAAAATCTTTATTAAATATGAATATTGCATAAACATGTTTTATCATGTTTTCATCTACTTAATGGCAAAGGACTATAATGTACTTCAGTGATTTGCAACCTTTTTTTTGCCGTGGTACACTTTTTTACATTAAAAAATCCTGTGGCACACCACCATCCCAAAATTTGACAAAATCACACATTGTAGCCTAATACAGGATATATATATATATATATATATATATATATATATATATATATATATATATATATATATATATATATATATATACACACACACTGTACTGTGCTGTCATGCCATGCCTCCTACAAACTATACATGACATATTGACATTCATTCCCAAACACCCCCGCACTGTTGTCAGTCTGCCGCGGCACACCTGAGGATCTCTCACGGCACACTAGTGTGCCATGGCACACTAGTTGAAAAACACTGATGTACTTATATATGTTTATATATGTGTACATATATATTAACTTTTTTATATGTGTATATATGACTGAAAAACATGTATACACATATAAATACATTAATATACATTTACACATATATAAACAAATATATATATATATATATATATATATATATATATATATAAATACATAGAACATATTCCCCTATCTGCAGAACATTGGAATGTGAAAAATGTACACTAAATACACAGTTAAACACTTTATTAAATATGAATATTTCATAAATATGATTTTACATGTTTTTATTATTCACAAACTGGCTAACACACATATAGGCATAATGTGTACAATGTTGCAATTAAGATGTATTACACGTAGATTTGTGGTACACTACCGAAAGTGATGGATACACACTTTGGGTAACACGAGACAGTTATCCTCAAACGTTTCAATACATTTGTGAAAGTCCTGTGAGTGCAATTGTTTGTATTCCAGTCTTTAGACCAACCCACCAACTGCCTGGGTACAAAAATTTAATAGGATACCAAAACCAAACGATTGCATTCACAGGACTTTCACAAATCAAAGAAATTTATTGGAACGTTTGAGGATATACTCCCCTTCATCAGCATAACACAACATGTGAAAACATACCTTTATAGTGATTACAAAAAAGCAAAATTCATACCTCTCTCTTATCTTAGTGGTGCCAACTAATGTGTTGGAATGCAAACCTGCGTTCCACTGTCTCGTGTTACCGGAAGTGTGCATCCGTCACTTCCGGTAGTATACCACAAATCTATGTGTAATACATCTTAATTACAACATTGTACACATTATGCCTATATGCATGTTAGCCAGTTTGTGAATAATACCTTAATTTAGAGACTCTGATCAGTGTAACGTTTACCCATCCTGTGTCCAGCTCAGGGTGAAGTTATGCACCCAAGGGGTATACAGTAAACCAGTGTCACTGATTAACAGCGATAAAAACATTAGTCTAGGTGTCTGTGTGTTAATCCTACACATTCCACTGGTTGGCTGAGAAACGCGTTGCTAGTTATTTTAATAAAGTAAGTTATATACACTTACCACTTGCTGCCGGACCATTATTATCTTCTGCATCTACACCTTATTTCTGGACTGCTGGGATTTCCTGACTGCTGGATTTTAGTCTACTGGGTGACTGTATTGACCCCAGTTAGCATCTATTTCACCAAGGGAGGTGCTCCACCAAATGTGAGTGTATTTTATACCATATTATACCTCGCTTGTACAAACAATACTAGGCCATACAGGCACCTTTGTGTTCTGTATTATTTTCTACAGACTATTGAACATCTACCGAAGGTCAGTCTTCTGGGTGACTGCTATTGATCCCATATTGTTCCATCTGCACCACTAGGGGTGCCACACTAAATATGAGTGTATTTACCACACTTATTATTTTTACTTGCATCAAACAATATTGGGCCATGTGGCGCTTCTGTTCTTTTATGTTGTCTGCAGATTACTGATCCTGGATCGTGGCCTTGATCCTCTACAGATAGCTGCCTCATCCTGCTCAATTATCCACCATTGGTGACACTACCACCTCTTATGAGACTTTATTATTGTTAACCTTTGAGAAATATTATACATTACAGTAACATCTTCCACAAGTTATTTCTGCCATCTACATAGGTTCTCATATAAGGATATATCTTCCTAGTATGTCATCTCTGGCTACCACTGTGCTACACTTGTTATTTGGTATCTAATTATAGATACATCACTCTGTTTTTATTGCTTTATTATTTATATTTTTGTCACTTTGTTATGTTATATTAACACATGCTGAATTTATGTTATAGTATATAGTTTGAGCACATCACAAACGGTGTATCAAGGGCGCCCCCTATTTACATCACATATTGCCAAAATATATGTGTTTGTTTCCCTGAACCTAGGAAAAGTATCATATAATTTAATAGAGGTACAGATGTATACCTGTGCAAGATTTATATGTGACTTAACAGATTTGGCTTATAGCGACATCTTGTCTATAGTGTAACAACCAGCAAGATTGATTACATGTATCATCTGATCCTGACTTTGTGTCTTATAACTCAGCCCTACAGGCAAATGTGAATGCATGGCAAATCAGACGGGCTATCCGCCAAGCCCTCAAGAAGGGTGAATCGGATCAACTGGTAGCGAGGCAATGTGCGTTGAGGGCACACCCAGTATCATCCATACGATACATACTGATCGACCACGTACCAAACTTGGACATAGGTGGAGACAGGAACAAGGCACTTTTGATCCACGAGGCCCAGTGTATATATAGGCTGAGCATGGTATACCCAGGAGGACACAATTTTGCACCAGACTTTAAACTATTAAAATAGGATTAGAGTATGTTACATACCAGGAGTGCGATTCCTTACAGAAGTGATCCAAGTTGGGAATGAGAAATGACAGTCCTATGGTGTGGGGCTGCTGGGCCTCTTAGTACCGACAACATGTATGTGTTTGGAGCCTGAATAAGCTCCAGACGCTACAGGTGGATCACAAATGTTTAGTTGGTCACTCAGTAATTCACCCTCCTGATCACAGGGGGTGCTGGATTGTCACCAAAATGGTAACCGTGATAGTGGACTTTAAGTAATGGGATGGGTACTAAAAACCTGGGGGGTGCTATTTCTTGAGCCAGAAACTCCTAACCAGTAGGCATGATACATGGGCCATGTAGGGTGGAGGTACCCTCTTGGCAGCAGTGTGGGTTCCACACATACCCATTGGTTGGAGGTGGTTGACAAGAAGAGTCACTTTGACTTGTACCCATGATATCCCTAATATTGGTTGGACTCATGTCTCTATTAACATCATATATTTGGCAGTACACATGTATCATTAGATAAGTAACTATTTATGTATGTCTACATTTGCCTGTAGGTCTGAGTTATAAGACACAAAGAAAGGATAAGATGATACATGTAATCAATCTTGCTGGTTGTTACACTATAGACAAGATGTCACTATAAGCCAAATCTGTCCGGCGCATACATCTGTACCTCCAGTGGAGGCTCCTCTATGGGAGTACTTGAGCACGTGAACCACCTGACCCATGATGAACAAAAAAAAAAGTGTGAGAAATAAAAAAAATAAAAATTTTTTTTTACTTTTTTTGCTGACCAAATAAAAAAAATCTTCCAGGCTCCACTGCAGTTTTGACTAAAAAACATTAATATTGCCGTTTTTAATTCTTTAGGCTGAAAGTGGAATGGGCTTTTGCCTAATACTTCTATCTATCGCACATGCTGTGAAGTATAGGCAAAAGCCCTTTGCACTTTCAGCCTGCATTGCCTGCAGGGCCACCTACAAGCCAGCCCATAGCATTCCTAACTGCACAGCTCTTAGTGTGCTAGAGCCAGCTGTCACATGACACACGCACACTAAGAGCTGTGTGTGTGGGAGGAGGAGCATCGTTGGCTTCAGTTCAGAGTCAGACCGTGGGGGGCAGAATGAGCCCCTGGAAGAGAAAACGCTGATACGATGCTCCTGGGCAACTCGCCCCTTCTCTGGTCCCTGCTGTGGGGGTTTGTGTTGGGCTCTGCGGGGACTTCAGAAGGGACCCTCTGCTACCAGCACGAACTTCACTTCTGTTCCATGCAGGGAGACATCAGCCGGGGCCAGGTGAGGGTAGACATACAAATGGTAACATGCAGTAAGTCAGATATACATTAATCATGAGCATATTCAAAGAGGTATATACATCCACTGGAGGGGGCAAGTAATAGGCACCTAGATCTATGTACGGGCAATAAGGCACCTAGAATTACAGCTAGCAAGATTTGTATACATTTGTATAGACAATAAGACACCGAGATCTTCATGTGGAGTATTTAATAGATCAACAGATTGATGCTGCAATAAGGCACCAAGATATACAGGAGGGTGTATATATATATATATATATATATATATATATATATATATATATAGTCCTTTTACAGGGAGTGCAGAATTATTAGGCAAGTTGTATTTTTGAGGATTAATTTTATTATTGAACAACAACCATGTTCTCAATGAACCCAAAAAACTCATTAATATCAAATATCAAATATCATTAATATCAAAGCTGAATAGTTTTGGAAGTAGTTTTCAGTTTGTTTTTAGTTATAGCTATTTTAGGGGGATATCTGTGTGTGCAGGTGACTATTACTGTGCATAATTATTAGGCAACTTAACAAAAAACAAATATATACCCATTTCAATTATTTATTTTTACCAGTGAAACCAATATAACATCTCAACATTCACAAATATACATTTCTGACATTCAAAAACAAAACAAAACCAAATCAGTGACCAATATAGCCACCTTTCTTTGCAAGGACACTCAAAAGCCTGCCATCCATGGATTCTGTCAGTGTTTTGATCTGTTCACCATCAACATTGCATGCAGCAGCAACCACAGCCTCCCAGACACTGTTCAGAGAGGTGTACCGTTTTCCCTCCTTGTAAATCTCACATTTGATGATGGACCACAGGTTCTCAATGGGGTTCAGATCACGTGAACAAGGAGGCCATGTCATTAGATTTTCTTCTTTTATACCCTTTCTTGCCAGCCACGCTGTGGAGTACTTGGACGCGTGTGATGGAGCATTGTCCTGCACAAAAATCATGTTTTTCTTGAAGGATGCAGACTACTTCCTGTACCACTGCTTGAAGAAGGTGTCTTGCAGAAACTGGCAGTAGGACTGGGAGTTGAGCTTGACTCCATCCTCAACCCGAAAAGGCCCCACAAGCTCATCTTTGATGATACCAGCCCAAACCAGTACTCCACCTCCACCTTGCTGGCGTCTGAGTCGGACTGGAGCTCTCTGCCCTTTACCAATCCAGCCACGGGCCCATCCATCTGGCCCATCAAGACTCACTCTCATTTCATCAGTCCATAAAACCTTAGAAAAATCAGTCTTGAGATATTTCTTGGCTCAGTCTTGACGTTTCAGCTTGTGTGTCTTGTTCAGTGGTGGTCGTCTTTCAGCCTTTCTTACCTTGGCCATGTCTCTGAGTATTGCACACCTTGTGCTTTTGGGCACTCCAGTGATGTTGCAGCTCTGAAATATGCCAAACTGGTGGCAAGTGGCATCTTGGCAGCTGCACGCTTGACTTTTCTCAGTTCATGGGCAGTTATTTTGCCTTGGTTTTTCCACATGCTTCTTGCGACCCTGTTGACTATTTTGAATGAAACGCTTGATTGTTCGATGAAAAGCTTTGCAATTTTAAGAGTGCTGCATCCCTCTGCAAGATATCTCACTATTTTTTACTTTTCTGAGCCTGTCAAGTCCTTCTTTTGACCCATTTTGCCAAAGCAAAGGAAGTTGCCTAATAATTATGCACACCTGATATAGGGTGTTGATGTCATTAGACCACACCCCTTCTCATTACAGAGATGCACATCACCTAATATGCTTAATTGGTAGTAGGCTTTCGAGCCTATACAGCTTGGAGTAAGACAACATGCATAAAGAGGATGATGTGGTCAAAATACTCATTTGCCTAATAATTCTGCACTCCCTGTACTGCCCCAGTGACAGGACTCTTGTACCCAGTATATATATATATATATATATATATATATATATATATATATATATATATATATATATAGTAACTGCAGGGTGTATGTGGTGCTCTTGTCTTTCAATATACACAAGTTAGTGTTATGTACATACCTCACACACAGACTTTAACAACACACAGTAATACACATAACACACTGCCCTCACCTTGTACATAAGGATGTGTTAAGGAGTGTGTGTGTGTGTGTGTGTGTGTGTGTGTGTATGTATGTATGTATATATACACACACACACACATTAAAATGGGCGGAGCCATCTGAGGGGCGGGGCTAGTGCTCCACCATCTTCAAAAGTCACCAGACGCCACTGTGTACCTCTATTAAATTATGATACTTTTACTAGGTTCAGGGAAACAAACACATATTTTGGATGGCCAATAGATGATAAAAGGCAATGGGGTCTGTCTGTACATTTTTTGGTAAGTTTTTTTTGTAAAGTGTTTTTTGTTTTTAAGTGTTTTATGTCCAAGCAACAATGTACCGAGATTTTAGATTTAGTGTATATAGGTATAATTAGGAATTATGCTATGTTAGGATGTGGTCATACCGCAACAATATGAATTCACACTGTGTCACTTTGATGGCATAAGATTTAGCATGAATATTTAGGATACATGGCACTGGCACACACATTAGAGATGGGACTGTAATAGTGACCTACACCTGGCATTGCACCAGCTCTTCCTTCAAGTTATGCGAGTCACTGTTTAATCCGGACTGTCCAGGTATGGTGTCTGGTATTAGATTTCTGGTGTATGCCGTTCGGAAAGTCACTATACACAGTGGTTGTGCACATTAATATACAGGGGCAGACACAGAATGTGTAAGATTAACACACAGACACCTAGACTAATTTTTTTTATTGCTGTTAATCAGTGACACTGGTTTACTGTATACCCCTTGGGTGCATAACTTAGGGGCAGGAAGAATTTCCAATTGTGGGCAGTAACCAGGGTACACTATAAACAGAAGGGGGCACGCATAGTGAGTTGCACTTCAGGTCATCACCCTGAGCTGGACACAGGATGGGTAAATGTTACACTGATCAGAGTCTCTAAATTAAGGTATTATTCACAAACTGGCTAACACGCATATAGGTATAATGTGTAAAATGTTGCATTTAAGATGTATTACACATAGATTTGTGGTACACTACCGGAAGTGACGGATGCACACTTCCGGTAACACGAGACAGTGAAACGCAGGTTTGTGTTCCAACACATTAGTTTGGCGCCACTAAGATGAGAGGGAGGTTTGATTTTTGCTTTTTTGTAATCACTATAAAGGTATGTTTTCACATGTTGTGTTATGCTGATAAAGGGGAGTATATCCTCGAAAACATTCCAATAAATTTCTTTGATGATTTGTGAAAGTCCTGTAATCATTTGGTGGGTTGGTCTAAAGACTGGAATAATATATATATATACACAAACACATACACACATTGTTAGAGACTAATGTTTATATTTTAATTGTCAATGTCAGTGAAGCACTCAAAATACAACTCTGTTGCAACTTTAAATGACATATTATTCCTGATCAGTTCAGCATTGTTACCCCTGTATACCAATTTAAACCGGTATACATAAAATACATTTCTCACAAGCAAGCCTCAATATCAAAGCATATCAATCATTACACAGTTGTAACTATGCATTCAAACATAGTTTTATCTATATCTACATCATAACTCAATAAAAATTATACTCTGCATAAAAACATGATGTAAAGAGACCATATATTTACCTTACTGTTTAGAACATAATGGCTGAAAATGCCATGATTCAGGATACAAATGTGCTGACACAGGTGTCAGACTGATTTTTAAATAGACCTCACAGGAAGGTGTCATTGCAAAACGTCTGTGTGATTGGACTATAAGGATTCAATGTTTGTTGATATCACACCTCAAAGACTGCCCACTAAGTGGACAAACCTAGTCAGAGCACTCCTAACTGTGTAGCCACTGGGAAAGAAGCTCATTTGCATAAGACCAAGCATGAATGAAAAAAAAAAACAGTTTTTTGTCTTAGTGCTGGAATTAATTAGTTTTAAGGCTTGAACTACTAGGAAGGGTCGGCCCCGCAATATATTTTGCCAATTTTCAATTTAATCTATAGAAAGTCTTGCTATGGTAGTGTAGATGTTTTCTGACCGTTATGGCAATGTCTCAACATTTGCTACCACACTTCATATATGAGAGTTTGGTTTGGCGCCTGCTCCTTTAAAAATATTTAAATACTTTTTGTTGTTGTTTTTTGTTTGTTGTTTCCATTCATGCTTGGTCTTATGCAAATGAGCTTTCCCAGTGGCTACACAGTTAGGAGTGCTCTGACTAGGTTTGTCCACTTAGTGGGCAGTCTTTGAGGTGTGATATCAACAAACATTGAATCCTTATAGTCTAATCACAAAGACGTTTTGCAATGACACCTTCCTGTGTCATTGTCTATTTAAAAATCAGTCTAGCACCTGTGTCAGCACACTTCTATCCTGAATCATGGCTATTTCAGCCATTATGTTCTAAACAGTACCCATAAGGTAAATATCTGGCCTCTTTACATCATGTTTCTATGCAGAGTATAATTTGTGGTTTCTTTGTATTGAGTTATGATGCAGATATAGATAAAACTATGTTTGAATGCATAGTTACAACTGTGTAATTATTTATATGCTTATATACTGAGGCTTGCTTGTGAGAAATGTATTATATGTATGCCGGTTTAAATTGGTATACAGGGGTAACAATGCTGAACTGATCGGGAATAATATGTCATTTAAAGTTGCAACAGAGTTGTATTTTGGTGTGCTTCACTTACATTGACAATTAAAATATAAACATTAGTCTGTAACAGTGTATATAATACTGAGTGAGCTTTCACTTTTTGTCTCATAATATAAACAGCTTTTTTGCTAGTTTTTAGATTGATGCATGCACATTTTTTAGGTGCATTTATTCATGATGTTTTTATTGTTAGCATAGTATTAACACACTAATAGGGGTGGTTACTTATAAGGGGAGATAACAGAGGTGCTTTCTTATGTATTTATTAGATGCATGTTTTGCACACTGTGAAATGTTTATGGTAGTATGTATATTGACTGTATGCATTTTTTTTACCTTTAATATGTTTGATTATAGATCCTCTTGAAAAAGGCTGTCTAGAACAGCCAAAATGTGACTTTGTTATGTAGTGAAATACATAAATAAAAATAAATATTTTTGGAAAAGATCTGTGAGTGCCCTCCAACGTCTTCCACTGCATATCCTGATTTGAGGAGTCACCTGGGCAATTCATTGATGAAAGGGGAGTGAGTGCATGTCTCTTTAAAATTTTAAAAGAAGCTGCACCCAGTTGGTAAATCACCATAGAACAGGCTAAAAATGGTATTCAGCCAGTTGTTCGTTTCTGTGAGTGTGCTTCTCTCTGTGTGTATTTAAAGTCTCCCTATGGGAAAAAGGGGAAACCAGACGTGGACTCCTTGCTCAGTGTGCTTAGAGTAAAATGGCTACACCTCACTGGCGAGGCCCAATGAAGGCCGAAACGATCGTCTGGGGTTGCTGTGTTCCTTGTTCAGAGAGGAATTGCCTGGTATTTTGGTGCTTGACTGACTGTAGTAGGCGGGATCAGACTGATGTGCTACAGGAAAGTTCCACTCTGTGAAAAGCATTACTGGGCTAAAAGAAGCTGCACCCAGGTGGTAAATCACCATAGAACAGACTAACAATGGTATTGAGCCGGTTGTTCATTCCTGTGAGTGTGCTTCTCTCTGTGTGTATTTAGTCTCCCTATGGGGAAAAGGAGATACCAGACGTGGACTCCTTGCTCAGTGTACTTAGAGGAATATGGTTACACCTCACTGACGAGGCCCAATGAAGGCTGAAACGATTGTCTGGGGTTGCTGTGTTCCCTGTTCAGAGAGGAATTTCCTGGTATTTCGGTGCTGGGCTGACTGTAGTAGGCGGGATCAGACTGATGTGCTACAGGAAAGTTCTACTCTGTAAAAAGCATTACTGGGCTAAAAGAAGCTGCACCCAGGTGGTAAATCACCATAGAACAGGCTAACAATGGTATTGAGCCAGTTGTTCATTCCTGTGAGTGTGCTTCTCTCTATGAGGCCTAGTTATCAAGCCATCAACCTCAAATACGCTGGAATTCCGCAGCGTATTTGTAACGAGGCTGATTCGCCTTAGTTATCAAAGGCTAGAGACCGGCAAAAGTAGAATTTTGTGACGTAAACTTCGATCCGCCGGACTCAGTCCGACACAGATCGATTCTTACGTCACTCCAGATGTTCCGCACACAAGTTCGGCACAATCTGACTACTTTTGCTAGTTATCAAAAAACTAGCAGGTACGCTCGGCACTTTTCCGGCCCAGCGTACCTGTTTTTCAAACCGCCACCCTGGAGGCGGCGGATCCCATAGGAATCAATGGGAGTCTGACCATAGCGAAAGTACAAGTTCGCTGCTGCCAGACATCCCATTGATTCCTATGGGAACTGTCTACACCTAACACCCTAACATGTACCCCGAGTCTAAACACCACTAATCTGTCCCCCCTACACCGCCGCAACTAAATAAAGTTATTACCCCCTAAACCGCCACTCCCGGGGCCCACCACAAGCTACTCTATACATATTAACCCCTAAACCGCCGCTCCCGGAGCCCACCGCAACCTATATTAAATTTATTAACCCCTAATCTGCCCCCCCTACACCGTTGCCACCTATAATAAATTTATTAACCCCTATCCTGCCCCCCACTACACCGCCGCCACTGTAATAAAATTATTAACCCCTAAACCTAAGTCTAACACTAACCCTAACACCCCCCTAACTTAAATATTAATTAAATAAATCTAAATAATATTTCTCTTATTAACTAAATTAATCCTATTTAAAACTAAATACTTTTAAAATAAACCCTAATATAGCTACAATATAAATAATAATTATATTGTAGCTATTTTAGGATTTATTTTTATTTTACAGGCATCTTTCAATTTATTTTAACTAGGTACAATAGCTATTAAATAGTTATTAACTATTTAATAGCTTACCTAGCTAAAATAAAGAGAAATTTACCTGTAAAATAAAAACTAACCTAAGTTACATTACACCTAACACTACACTATACTTTAATAAATTATTCCTATTTAAAACTAAATACTTACCTGTAAAATAAACCCTAAGGCCTAGATTTAGAGTTCGGCGGTAGCCGTCAAAACCAGCGTTAGAGGCTCCTAACGCTGGTTTTGGGCGCCCGCTGGTATTTGGAGTCAGTGATTAAAGGGTCTAACGCTCACTTTTCAGCCGCGACTTTTCCATACCGCAGATCCCCCTACGCCATTTGCGTAGCCTATCTTTTCAATGGGATCTTTCTAACGCCGGTATTTAGAGTCGTTTCTGCAGTGAGTGTTAGAGCTCTAACGACAAGATTCCAGCCGCCTGAAAATAGCAGGAGTTAAGAGCTTTCTGGCTAACGCCGGTTTATAAAGCTCTTAACTACTGTACCCTAAAGTACACTAACACCCATAAACTACCTATGTACCCCTAAACCGAGGTCCCCCCACACCGCCGCCACTCGATTAAAATTTTTAACCCCTAATCTGCCGACCGCCACCTACGTTATATTTATGTACCCCTAATCTGCTGCCCCTAACCCCGCCGACCCCTGTATTATATTTATTCACCCCTAACCTGCCCCCCACAACGTCGCCGCCAGCTACTTACAATAATTAACCCCTAATCTTCCGACCGCAAATCGCCGCCACCTACGTTATCCCTATGTACCCCTAATCTGCTGCCCCTAACATCGCCGACCCCTATATTATATTTATTAACCCCTAATCTGCCCCCCTCAACGTCGCCGACACCTGCCTACACTTATTAACCCCTAATCTGCCGAGCGGACCTGAGCGCTACTATAATAAAGTTATTAACCCCTAATCCGCCTCACTAACCCTATCATAAATAGTATTAACTCCTAATCTGCCCTCCCTAACATCGCCGACACCTACCTTCAATTATTAACCCCTAAACTTCCGATCGGAGCTCACCGCTATTCTAATAAATGGATTAACCCCTAAAGCTAAGTCTAACCCTAACACTAACACCCCCCTAAGTTAAATATAATTTTTATCTAACGAAATAAATTAACTCTTATTAAATAACTTATTCCTATTTAAAGCTAAATACTTACCTGTAAAATAAATCCTAATATAGCTACAATATAAATTATAATTATATTATAGCTATTTTAGGATTAATATTTATTTTACAGGCAACTTTGTAATTATTTTAACCAGGTACAATAGCTATTAAATAGTTAAGAACTATTTAATAGTTACCTAGTTAAAATAATAACAAATTTACCTGTAAAATAAATCCTAACCTAAGTTATAATTAAACCTAACACTACCCTATCAATAAAATAATTAAATAAACTACCTACAATTACCTACAATTAACCTAACACTACACTATCAATAAATAAATTAAACACAATTGCTACAAATAAATACAATTAAATAAACTAGCTAAAGTACAAAAAATAAAAAAGAACTAAGTTACAGAAAATAAAAAAATATTTACAAACATAAGAAAAATATTACAACAATTTTAAACTAATTACACCTACTCTAAGCCCCCTAATAAAATAACAAAGCCCCCCAAAATAAAAAATTCCCTACCCTATTCTAAATTAAAAAAGTTACAAGCTCTTTTACCTTACCAGCCCTGAACAGGGCCCTTTGCGGGGCATGCCCCAAGGATTTCAGCTCTTTTGCCTGTAAAAGAATAAATACAATACCCCCCCCCCAACATTACAACCCACCACCCACATACCCCTAATCTAACCCAAACCCCCCTTAAATAAACCTAACACTAAGCCCCTGAAGATCTTCCTACCTTGTCTTCACCATCCAGGTATCACCGATCCGTCCTGGCTCCAAGATCTTCATCCAACCCAAGCGGGGGTTGGCGATCCATAATCCGGTGCTCCAAAGTCTTCCTCCTATCCGGCAAGAAGAGGACATCCGGACCGGCAAACATCTTCTCCAAGCGGCATCTTCGATCTTCTTCCATCCGGTGCGGAGCGGGTCCATCTTGAAGCAGGCGACGCGGATCCATCCTCTTCTTCCGATGTCTCCCGACTAATGACGGTTCCTTTAAGGGACGTCATCCAAGATGGCATCCCTCGAATTCCGATTGGCTGATAGGATTCTATCAGCCAATCGGAATTAAGGTAGGAATTTTCTGATTGGCTGATGGAATCAGCCAATCAGAATCAAGTTCAATCCGATTGGCTGATCCAATCAGCCAATCAGATTGAGCTCGCATTCTATTGGCTGTTCCGATCAGCCAATAGAATGCGAGCTCAATCTGATTGGCTGATGGGATCGGCCTATCGGATTGAACTTGATTCTGATTGGCTGATTCCATCAGCCAATCAGAAAATTCCTACCTTAATTCCGATTGGCTGATAGAATCCTATCAGCCAATCGGAATTCAAGGGACGCCATCTTGGATGACGTCCCTTAAAGGAACCGTCATTAGTCGGGAGACATCGGAAGAAGAGGATGGATCCGCGTCGCCTGCTTCAAGATGGACCCGCTCCGCACCGGATGGAAGAAGATCGAAGATGCCGCTTGGAGAAGATGTTTGCCGGTCCGGATGTCCTCTTCTTGCCGGATAGGAGGAAGACTTTGGAGCACCGGATTATGGATCGCCAACCCCCGCTTGGGTTGGATGAAGATCTTGGAGCCAGGACGGATCGGTGATACCTGGATGGTGAAGACAAGGTAGGAAGATCTTCAGGGGCTTAGTGTTAGGTTTATTTAAGGGGGGTTTGGGTTAGATTAGGGGTATGTGGGTGGTGGGTTGTAATGTTGGGGGGGGGGGTATTGTATTTATTCTTTTACAGGCAAAAGAGCTGAAATTCTTGGGGCATGCCCCGCAAAGGGCCCTGTTCAGGGCTGGTAAGGTAAAAGAGCTTGTAACTTTTTTAATTTAGAATAGGGTAGGGAATTTTTTATTTTGGGGGGCTTTGTTATTTTATTAGGGGGCTTAGAGTAGGTGTAATTAGTTTAAAATTGTTGTAATATTTTTCTTATGTTTGTAAATATTTTTTTATTTTCTGTAACTTAGTTCTTTTTTATCTTTTGTACTTTAGCTAGTTTATTTAATTGTATTTATTTGTAGCAATTGTGTTTAATTTATTTATTGATAGTGTAGTGTTAGGTTAATTGTAGGTAATTGTAGGTAGTTTATTTAATTATTTTATTGATAGGGTAGTGTTAGGTTTAATTATAACTTAGGTTAGGATTTATTTTACAGGTAAATTTGTTATTATTTTAACTAGGTAACTATTAAATAGTTCTTAACTATTTAATAGCTATTGTACCTGGTTAAAATAATTACAAAGTTGCCTGTAAAATAAATATTAATCCTAAAATAGCTATAATATAATTATAATTTATATTGTAGCTATATTAGGATTTATTTTACAGGTAAGTATTTAGCTTTAAATAGGAATAAGTTATTTAATAAGAGTTAATTTATTTCGTTAGGTAAAAATTATATTTAACTTAGGGGGGTGTTAGTGTTAGGGTTAGACTTAGCTTTAGGGGTTAATCCATTTATTAGAATAGCGGTGAGCTCCGATCGGAAGTTTAGGGGTTAATAATTGAAGGTAGGTGTCGGCGATGTTAGGGAGGGCAGATTAGGGGTTAATACTATTTATGATAGGGTTAGTGAGGCGGATTAGGGGTTAATAACTTTATTATAGTAGCGCTCAGGTCCGCTCGGCAGATTAGGGGTTAATAAGTGTAGGTAGGTGTCGGCGACGTTGTGGGGGGCAGATTAGGGGTTAATAAATATAACATAGGGGTCGGCGATGTTAGGGCAGCAGATTAGGGGTACATAGGGATAACGTAGGTGGCGGCGTTTTACGGAGCGGCAGATTAGGGGTTAAAAGTGTAATGCAGGGGTCAGCGATAGCGATAAGTGTAAGGCTAGGGGTGTTTAGACTCGGGGTACATGTTAGAGTGTTAGGTGCAGACGTAGGAAGTGTTTCCCCATAGGAAACAATGGGGCTGCGTTAGGAGCTGAACGCTGCTTTTTTGCAGGTGTTAGGTTTTTTTTCAGCTCAAACAGCCCCATTGTTTCCTATGGGAGAATCGTGCACGAGCACGTTTTTGATGCCGGCCGCGTCCGTAAGCAGCTCTGGTATCGAGAGTTGCATTTGCGGTAAAAATGCTCTACGCTCCTTTTTTGGAGCCTAACGCAGCATTTGTTTGAACTCTCGATACCAGAGTTAAATTTATGGTGCGGCCAGAAAAAAACCCGCGGAGCGTTAACAGCCCTTTTACCGCCGAACTCCAAATCTAGGCCTAAGATAGCTACAATGTAATTAATAATTACATTGTAGCTATTTTAGGATTTATTTTTATTTTACAGGTAACTTTGTATTTATTTTAGCTAGTTAGACTAGTTATTAAATAGTTATTAACTATTTAATAACTACCTAGCTAAAAGAAATACAAAATCACCTGTAAAATAAATCCTAACCTAAGTTACAATTAAACCTAACACTACACTATCATTAAATAAATTAAATAAATTGCCTACAAATAACTACAATTAAATACAATTACATAAACTAACTAAAGTACAAAAAATAAAAAAAGCTAAGTTACAAAAAATAAAAAAAAGGTTACAAACATTTTAAAAATATTACAACAATTTTAAGCTACTTACACCTAATCTAAGCCCCCTAATAAAATAACAAACCCCCCAAAATAAAAAAATGCTCTACCCTATTCTAAATTAAAAGAGTTCAAAGCTCTTTTACCTTACCAGCCCTTAAAAGGGCCATTTGTGGGGCATGCCCCAAAGAATTCAGCTCTTTTGCATGTAAAAGAAAAATACAACCCCCCCAACATTAAAACCCACCACCCACATACCCCTAATCTAATCCAAACCCCCCTTAAAATAACCTAACACTAATCCCCTGAAGATCATCCTACCTTTAGTCGTCTTCACTCAGCCGAGCCACCGATGGAACTGAAGAGGAGACCCGGACCGGCAGAAGTGATCCTCCAAGCGGCGCTGAAGAAATCTTCCATCCGATGAAGTGATCTTCCAAGTGGCGCTGAAAAAGTCTTCCATCCGGGCGATGTCATCTTCCAAGAGGCGCTGAAGAAGTCTTCTATCCGGGCGATGTCATCTTCCAAGCCGGGTCTTGAATCTTCATCCCGTCGACGTGGAACATCCTTCTTTACCGACGGACTACCGACGAATGAAGGCTCCTTTAAGGGGCGTCATCCAAGATGGCGTCCCTTCAATTCCGATTGGCTGATGGGATTCTATCAGCCAATTGGAATTAAGGTAGGAAAAATCTGATTGGCTGATTGAATCAGCCAATCAGATTCAAGTTCAATCCGATTGGCTGATCCAATCAGCCAATCAGATTGAGCTTGCATTCTATTGGCTGATCGAAATTTTTCAGGTCCGCGGCGGCGATGTGAGGCGAGCTTAGGCGGGCGTATTGGGCTGGCAAAGGCAGGAAAGTTGACACGTTGATAACTACCCCCCTATGTGTGTGTGTGTATATGTGTGTGTGTGTGTATATGTGTATATATATATATATATATATATATATATATATATATATATATATTCTCTTTATAAATACATAGAACATATTCCCCTATCTGCAGAACATTGGAATGGGAAAAATTTACAGTAAATACAAAGTTAAACACTTTATTAAATATGAATATTGCATAAATATGATTTTACATGTTTTTTATCTACTTGGCTGTAAAGGGCTGTAAAACTATGTTTGAATGCATAGTTACAACTGTGTAATTATTTATATGCTTATATACTGAGGCTTGCTTGTGAGAAATGTATTATATGTATGCCGGTTTAAATTGGTATACAGGGGTAACAATGCTGAACTGATCGGGAATAATATGTCATTTAAAGTTGCAACAGAGTTGTATTTTGAGTGCTTCACTTACATTGACAATTCAAATATAAACATTAGTCTCTAACAGTGTATATACTGAGTGAGCTTTCACTTTTTGTCTCATAATATAAACAGCTTTTTTGCTAGTTTTTAGATTGATGCATGCACATTTTTTAGGTGCATTTATTCATGATGTTTTTATTGTTAGCATAGTATTAACACACTAATAGGGGTGGTTACTTATAAGGGGAGATAACAGAGGTGCTTTCTTATGTATTTATTAGATGCATGTTTTGCACACTGTGAAATGTTTATGGTAGTATGTATATTGACTGTATGCATTTTTTTTTACCTTTAATATGTTTGATTATAGATCCTCTTGAATAGGCTGTCTAGAACAGCCAAAATGTGACTTTGTTATGTAGTGAAATACATAAATAAAAATAAATATTTTTGGAAAAGATCTGTGAGTGCCCTCCAACTTCTTCCACTGCATATCCTGATTTGAGGAGTCACCTGGGCAATTCATTGATGAAAGGGGAGTGAGTGCATGTCTCTTTAAGATTTTAAAAGAAGCTGCACCCAGGTGGTAAATCACCATAGAACAGGCTAAAAATGGTATTCAGACAGTTGTTCGTTTCTTTGAGTGTGCTTCTCTCTGTGTGTATTTATAGTCTCCCTATGGGAAAAAGGGGAAACTAGACGTGGACTCCTTGCTCAGTGTACTTAGAGTAACATGGCTACACCTCACTGGCGAGGCCCAATGAAGGCTGAAACGATTGTCTGGGGTTGCTGTGTTCCCTGTTCAGAGAGGAATTTCCTGGTATTTCGGTGCTGGGCTGACTGTAGTAGGCGGGATCAGACTGATGTGCTACAGGAAAGTTCTACTCTGTAAAAAGCATTACTGGGCTAAAAGAAGCTGCACCCAGGTGGTAAATTACCATAGAACAGGCTAACAATGGTATTGAGCCAGTTGTTCATTCCTGTGAGTGTGCTTCACTCTATGTGTGTGTGTGTATATGTGTGTGTGTATATGTATATATATATATATATATATATATATATATATTCTCTTTATAAATACATAGAACATATTCCCCTATCTGCAGAACATTGGAATGGGAAAAATTTACAGTAAATACAAAGTTAAACACTTTATTAAATATGAATATTGCATAAATAGGATTTTACATGGTTTTTATCTGCTTGGCTGTAAAGGGCTCCAATGCACTTCTACAGTATATATGTATACATATGTATGTATGTGTTTATATGTGTATAGATATATAATATTCATAATAGAGCGCACTCCTACCTTCAAAATCAGCTACTAGGGTGTAGGTGAGCAAAATTAATAGTTCCAAAAAGGCATGCGCTTGCTGGATTTGTGCAAAAAAAAAGGTGCTTTATTGGCACACAGGAAAAACAGTAACGTTTCTCGGATCAATCACCCCTTCATCAGACTAGGTGAAAATGTGAGAGACATACAGTGAATTTAACAGGTGTTAGCCCCACCCCTTATAAGAGAAGAACTGCCCATATGCATCATCATGTGAGTCATATAAACAATAAACAAAATTATTAGGTATAATCTGTACCAATCTTTAAAGTAAATATTTAGTGAACAAACATAAATAATCAATATAAGATGGGCAGTTTATGTGCACCATTATCATTAGTGTGATCATATAGTACCATACTTAGGAGCTCTCTCCCTTATACTCGTTACAATTCACTATATTAATAGTAGTTGCCGGAAACATCACGGCTCTAGCTTTCAACATTCATATAAATTCAAATTGTGTCCAAAATTCAAACACGGTATGTATAACAATCAGAAGATACAAATCATTACCAGACTCTGTCCGTGCCATGCTAAGCCGAAGACACCACACTTGTGAGTAGTGGGTGTTACCATCAAAGGGTCATCAAGTGTCACCGGCTGAATCAGTTAATCAGACCGTTAAGCTGTCACGGTGTATTTACTTGGGTGACGTATTATGCAGAAAACTCACTACTTGTGGGTAATGGGCGTTGTCAGCAGAGTCATCAAACATCCTAAGCTGGATCAGCCAATTAGCCTACAGCTATAATATGTAGGCTAATAGATAAATAACACAGCATCAATAGATTTGTGCACAATCAGTTCACACCATGCCATACCAAAAACACCACACGTGTGAGTAATGGGCGTTGCATCAAAATGTCATAGGCTGGATCAGTCACTCACACAGCCAATATATCACATCAGTAAACAAACAGTGAAAGGTAATGCTGAGAACTCAATATGTGTGAGTAATGGGCATCTCCTGCAGAGAGTAATCAATCATCATAGGCTGAATCAACCCATTGTCTTTAGACCGCTGCTTCATAAGTTGTGTTTCTGGCGAGTCTTCAGACTCGCCAGAAACACGGCCCTTCAAGCTCCGTACGGAGCTTGATAAATGGGCCTGTATATTTGTACTGGTTTGTTTAACACTTCTCACTCTCCATCTTTTAGTCAAAATAAGGAACGCGCATCACCAATCCCTGTATCCCAAAATGACTGATGATTAAGTGGTCATTCAGCAGCAGATCACTTATAAAAGAATTACACTTCTCCAACGTATCCCCATACATAAATGGTAATAGGTGGCCTAACTGACATATATATATATATAATTGGATTATTAATATGTGAAATGAGCATGTTTAACAAAAAACACAATTTGACACATACTTTAATCATGTCAGATCCAACATTGGAGTATGTTCGAATCCCTCAGAAAAGTTTATCATGTGATTTGTCTGAAAAAAAAATAAGAAAAGAAAAAAAAATGTTTCATAAATAAGAATGGTGAATATTGTATAAATTGTATATTCTTTGAAAATCACATACAAATCTGTATTCCATTTTTACTTAAATACATTTTTTTTTAAGAACCTAATGTTTACCTCAGGGCCAAATCCATTCAATAATGCAGTTTTAATGTTAATAAACCGATTCTTACAGAAGAGACCTACAATGTGCTATTTAGACCTTTAGGGGATTCTAGTTATAGAAGATCCTGTGGAGACTAAGAATACATATCAGATACAGTGGGTGGTAAAGTTTAGAATAGCTGATTGAAGCTGTTTATCCTTGTGCTAAATAATGCAAGTGTTCACATTTGATTCCCAAAGCCTCAAAAGCACGCTTGGCTGAATTACTAAATGCAGCACACCCTAACCATTGCACAGAGGCTTTTAATATGCTTGTGTCCCAGGTTCACCTCCGTGTTAATGAGCTCAGAAGCAGGAAATTATAAAGTATGAATGTGACTGCTCCACTGGGCAGTTGTAAGCTTCAAGTTTTGTCAACAGACTCAGCTTCCATCATGAATAGACAGAAAATAGGGCTTATGATAAAGAAATGCAATAATACAGGTGAAAGCGGATGTATTCCATCAACAGAATATCATTAAAAATGTCTCACCTAGATTACACGTTTTGCGTTTGCATTTTAACTCTGAAAAAAATGTAATTTCAGAGTTAAAACAGCACCGCAGCCATTACAAGTCTTGTCGGTATAGCTGTACCGCAAGCCTTTTAGCCTGTAACGGAACGTCAGTCCTGCACACGTAAAAATGACGTTTTTTCATGGGACTTCCATAGCACAGCAATTACGAGTTTTGCAGTGAGGCTAAAAAGCTTGCGTTACACCCTATACCGACAAGTTTCACAATCTGAGAGCAGTAGTTATGAGTTTTATGCAACAAAACTGTTACATAAAACTCATAACTAAACTGTCACAAAGTACACTAAACACCCATAAACTACCTATTAACCCCTAAACTGAGGCCCTCCCGCATTGCAAATACTATATTTAAGTTATTAACCCCTAATCTGCCGCTCACGTCATCGCCACCACTAATACAATTTATTAACCCTTATTCCGCTGCTCCCCGACATCGCCGCCAGTATACTAAAGTTATTAACCCCTATTCCCCGCACCCCAACATCGCCCACACTATAATAAAGATATTAACCCCTATTCCGCCACTCCCCGACAAAGCCGCCACTAAATAAAGCTATTAACCCCTAAACCTGTGGCCTCCCACATAACTGCCTCTAAATAAACCTATTAACCCCTAAACAACCAGCCCCCCACATCACTGCCTTACACTAAAACCTAACATTACAAAAAAAAAAAAAACTACCATTACAAAAAATTAAAAACACTAAAATTAAAAAAAAACTACCATTACAAAAAATAACAAACGGAATTATCCAAAACAATAAAAATTATTCCTATTCTAATACCCTTTTAAACAAAAAAAATAACCCACCCCTAAATAAAAGTCTAATCTATAATAAACTACCAAAGGCCTTAAAAGGGCCTTTTGTGAGCCCTTAAAAGGGCCTTTTGTAGGGCATTGCCCTAAAGATATCAGCTCTTTTTCTACAAAAGAAAAACAAACACCCCCTAACAGTATACAAACCCCACCCTCCAAACCCACAAATTAAAATAAAGTAAAACCTAATCTACCCATTGCCTTGAAAAGAGCATTTGTATGGGCATTGCCCTTAAAAGGGCACTCGGCTCTTTTGCTGCCCATTAAAAATAAAAAATGGATATTCTAAAAAGAAAAACCCACCTCAAAACGAAAAAACATTACACAAAATAACATTTTTGATAATAACGAATTATCAAAAATAATAACAATTATTCCTATTCTAATACCCATTTAAAAAAAAAAAACACCAGAAAATAAAATAAATAAATCTAGAACCTTAAAAGGGTCTTTTGTAGGGCATTGCCCTAAGTTAACCCCTTAACGACCGAGGACGTGCAGGGTACGTCCTCAAAAAAAAGGCAGTTAACGCCTGAGGACGTACCCTGCACGTCCTCGGTGTGGAAAGCAGCTGGAAGCGATCCTGCTCACTTCCAGCTGCTTTCCGGTTATTGCAGTGATGCCTCGATATCGAGGCATCCTGCAATAACCATTTTTAGCCATCCGATGCAGAGAGAGCCACTCTGTGGCCCTCTCTGCACCGGACATTAACGGCTAAGTTCGTTGGTGGGTGGGAGCCGGTGTGGGAGGCAGGTGGCGGCCATCAATGGCCTTTGTGATGCGGAGGGGGGCGGGATCGGAGGCGGGGACGACCGGGGGGCGCGCACGGACGCGCGCGCGTGCACGGGGAGGCCGGGCGGGCGCGTGCACGGGGAGGGAGCGGGTGGGAACCACTACGCTACAGAACATTTTTACCTAGAAGTGGGGATCAAGGGGGGGATTTTATTTTATTTGGTGCTCGGTTTGGCTGGTGGGATATTGGACTGTGGGGGGGAAGCTACACTACAGAAACAAATAAAAAAAATAATAAAAAAACATTTTTATTTGCAAACTGGGTACTGGCAGACAGCTGCCAGTACCCAAGATGGCCCCCAATAAGGCAGAGGGGGAGGGTTAGGGAGCTATTTTGGGGGGATCAGGGAGGTTGGGGGCTAAGGGGGGATCCTACATAGCAGCATATGTAAATATGCTAAAAAAATTTTTTTTTTTAAAATACCTTTTATTTTAGTACTGGCAGACTTTCTGCCAGTACTTAAGATGGCGGGGACAATTGTGGGGTGGGGGAGGGAAGAGAGCTGTTTGGGAGGGATCAGGGGGTGGGATGTGTCAGGTGGGAGTTTGATCTCTACACTAAAGCTAAAATTAACCCTGCAAGCTCCCTACAAACTACCTAATTAACCCCTTCACTGCTGGCCATAATACACATGTGATGCGCAGCAGCATTTAGCGGCCTTCTAATTACCAAAAAGCAACGCCAAAGCCATATATGTCTGCTATTTCTGAACAAAGGGGATCCCAGAGAAGCATTTACAACCATTTGTGCCATAATTGCACAAGCTGTTTGCAAATAATTTTAGTGAGAAACCTAAAGTTTGAAAAAGTGAACATTTTTTTTTTATTTGATTGCTTTTGGCGGTGAAATGGTGGCATGAAATATACCAAAATGGGCCTAGATCAATACTTGGGGTTGTCTACTACACTACACTAGAGCTAAAATTAACCATAGAAGCTCCCTACATGCTCCCTAATTAACCCATTCACTGCTGGGCATAATACACGTGTGGTGCGCAGTGGCATTTAGCAGCCTTCTAATTACCAAAAAGCAAAACCAAAGCCATATATGTCTGCTATTTATGAACAAAGGGGATCCCAGAGAAGCATTTACAACCATTTATGCCATAATTTCATGAGTTGTTTGTAAATAATTTCAGTGAGAAACCTAAAGTTTGTGAAAAAATTTGTGAAAAAGTGAACATTTTTTTTTATTTGATCGCATTTGGCGGTGAAATGGTGGCATGAAATATACCAAAATGGGCCTAGATCAATACTTTGGGATGTCTTCTAAAAAAATATATATACATGTCAATGGATATTCAGAGATTCCTGAAAGATATTAGTGTCCCAATGTAACTAGCGCTAATTTTGAAAAAAAGTGGTTTGGAAATGGCAAAGTGCTACTTGTATTTATTGCCCTATAACTTGCAAAAAAAGTACATAACATGTAAACATTTGGTATTTCTAAACTCAGGACAAAATTTAGAAACTATTTAGCATGAGTGTTTTTTGGTGGTTGTAGATGTGTAACAGATTTTGGGGGTCAAAGTTAGAAAAAGTGTTTTTTTTTTGTTTTTTTTCATCATATTTTGTATTTTTTTTTATAGCAAATTATAAGATATGATGAAAATAATTGTAGATTTTGAAAGTCCATTTAATGGCGAGAAAAATGGTATATAATATGTGTGGGTACAGTAAATGAGTAAGAGGAAAATTACAGCTAAACACAAACACCGCAAAAATGTAAAAATAGCCTTGGTCCCAAACGGACAGAAAATGGAAAAGTGCTGTGGTCATTAAGGGGTTAAACAGCTCTTTTACCTGAAAAAAAAAAAAAATACAAAGATCCACTAGCATTACAAACCCCCACCCCCCCCCCAAACCCACAAAATAAAAAAAAAACTATCTAAAAAAAAACTAATCTACCCTTTGCCCTGAAAGAGATAGTTGTATGGGTATTGCCCTTAAAAGGGCATTTAGCTCTTTTACATTGCCCTGAAAAGGGCATTTAGCTGTTTTAAGAAAAGCCCAAACCCTAAACTAAAAAAAAAAACACCCAAAAAAACACTTACCCCTCTTTAGGTACTCACAGTTGCTGAAGTCCCGCTTGAAGGATAATCATCCCAGCGGCTCTATCTTCATCCATCGCAGGACCGGCATCTTCTTCATCCCTGCAGAGGCGGAACGGTTATGCGCGGAGGTCCATCGATCCAATGTGGAGGTCCTCTTCATGCTGATTTGAATCAGCCAATAGAATGAGAGCTCCTTAAATACTATTGGCTGATTTGAAGAGCCAATAGGATTTTAGAAGCCCTAATTCCTATTGGCTGATTCAAATATTTCAGCCAATAGGAATGCAATGGTACCCCTAGTATAAAAGGGGTACCTTGCATTTCAATCCTCAGACGATCGCATGAAGAGGACCTTCACATCGGATCGATGGACCTCCACCTTGGACCTTCACCTGGACCTCCGCCTCCGTGCATTGTCGCTCCGGCTCTGCAGGGATTAAGAAGATGCCGGTCCCGCAATGGATGAAGAAGGAGCCGCCTGGATGAAGATGCCGCCTGGATGAAGATGGAGCCACCGGAATGAAGATCCTTCAAGCGGGACTTCAGCAACTGTGAGTACCTAAAGAGGGGTTAGTGTTAGGTTTGTTTATGGTTTTTTGGGGTGTTTTTTTTTTAGTTTAGGTTTTGAGCTCTTCTTAAAAGAGCTAAATGCCCTTTTCAGGGCAATGCAAAAGAGCTAAATGCCCTTTTAAGGGCAATGCCCATACAAATGCCCTTTTCAGGGCAATGGGTAGATTAGGTTTTTTTTTATTTTGTGGGTTTGGAGGGGGTGGGGGTTTGTAATGTTAGTGGGTTTTTTATTTTTTTTCAGGTAAAAGAGCTGTTTAACTTAGGGCAATGCCCTACAAAAGGCACTTTTAAGGGCTATTGGTAGTTTATTCTAGATTAGTTTTTTATTTTGGGGTGTTTTTGTTTTAAAATGGGTATTAGAATATTAATAATTGTTATTATTTTTGATCATTAATTTGTTATTTTGTGTAATGTCTTTTCGTTTTGGGTGGGTTTTTCTTTTTAGAATAGCCATTTTTTATTTTTAATGGGCAGCAAAAGAGCTGAATGCCCTTTTAAGGGCAATGCCCATACAAATGCTCTTTTCAGGAGGGTACCGGAAGTGGGAGGAGTAAGCGCTGGAGCGCAAAAGTAGCGCACAAGGACGCCTCTACCTTAGGCCGCTCTACCACCCCCTCTCTCGAATTCCTTGGTGCTGGGCAACTGATGCACCGGAACATTGCCGAAGGGAGTAGGAGAGTAATCAGCAGTCGAGATTGGATACCCTCGTAAAAGCGATTAAGGCTCAGTCGCTGGAGCCACTGCCAGTACTACTGGAAAAAGCTGGAAGCTGTGGGAGAGTAACCTGTACTGGTAAAACTAACACCGGTAAAACACTGGTCTGTACCTGGTCTGTATTAGGATGCCAGTTAAGAACTGAGGGAGCAGAACAAAAGTTTACTACAGAAAAGACTCCTAGGACCCCTGCAGGCAGACATAGGTGAGGAGTGGGTCATTCTGCTCCTCCCTGTATCAGGCCATCAGGGATAGGAGTTTCTACTATTAATTACCCTCTGCACTGTGCAACTACGACTGGAAGCTGCATATCCAGCAGGCCCTAAGGGAGCAAAAGGAAGATTTTGTGCCAACTAGTATACTACACTGCACTATAAAAAGTCTCTGACACACACTGAGTCAAGCAACCACAGATAAGTAATACACAGATTATTATAGGCCTTATGCCAAAGCATTGATACCTGCTTATCTGGAAATTAAATTCCTGTTTGTGGCATAAATGAGCAGTTAAAGTTGTCTTTATTTAAAGGTGTTATGTTGCCCTAGAAGGGTTAACCTCGCAAGAAATTTATCTGCAATGCCGCTGTTATAGGTTGAAAAGAGTAAGGATAGAAGGCTTTTTGGCTTGGGACTTCCTGTATTACACAAAGCTATGGAACTTTTTAAAACATCAGAGTAAGATCTGGGAACTGATTTTCCATCTAAGATATATGTTCCAATACTGTTGGAGTTTAGTATAAGAAGCCTTTGATACACGGAGTGTCAAGCAAACACAGATAAGCAGCATACATATTACTTCAGGTCCTATGTTGAAGCATCAGTATCTGTTTACTCAGAAATTAAACCCTTGTATGCAGCACAATTGTGCAGTTAAAGTTTTCTCTATTTGAAAAGTGTTATGATGTCCTAGAAGGGTTAACTGTGCAAGAAAAATCAGCAAAGCCGCTGGTTTGTGTTGAAGAGACATTGACTTTGGTTTTGGACCCTATTTATTATAATAAGATTTTTTTTGTTAAGCTGACCAATAGATTAAGATCTGGTGACTAATTTTCTATTTAGGAAATATGGTTCAATATATGGATATAGCAGGGAATATATTGTTGCACTAGATATCTTTCAGATTTGCTGGTCCATTCTGTATATAAGGGGATTTGCATATGTGTTTGTTAATTTTTCTCCAACATAAATAAGGGCTTATGTCTGGATATATTGACACACTCTAAATATAGAATAGACTTAATTGTACATACATTTCATAGAAGTAATTAGATTCAGTGTAGAAGTGGTCAATTATATTATTGAATTTTTCTTTCTTTTTTCAGTGTGTTTAATAATGAAGCCCTGCTATATATATTGCAGTATATTTTAAAATCTAGGTGCTGCCTATATTCAAGCTAGTAAGGATTGCTGCTTTCTTATTAAAGGGGTCAGCTTAAAATTGATGTAAATTGTCTGATCAACAATATATGGCCTACTAAGGCTTAATTGGATATAGGGTTATGCTAATAGATTAGAAAGGGTAAAAAAACTGTTATTTTACTTAACAGACTTTATTTCTACATATGGTAGTATTCAAATATATAAAAGAATGGGAAAATTCTCTGTACAGATAAGAAAGAAATGTGTTATCTGGTTTATATATGATAAGTGGGAAACGTGTCTCCTATATGGCATGAGGGGGATTATACTATCTATAGAAAGTGAAACATTCTGAGAGAATACAGTTGTTTTGATAGATATACTGTCTCCTCCTACCTAAATTTGGAACTGGCTCTCGATAGAGGTCAAGAGATTAGTTTACCTACACATAGGTAGTGCTCCACTATCTCACACTTCACACCTTTTTTTTTTTTTCACCTGATTTGTTCACAGTAGGACACACACAATAAACAATTCACACTTTCACTTTTTCTACACATTGATACCTAGTGCTATCCCTTTTTCATCTTCTTCTTTTTTTTTTTTCCCCTACACGCTACAATACACTTTTTTCACCTCGGCACTTAGTTGGCCGAAAATTTATATCACAGTAGTGTTCACACGGATCACTGCCCTATTCTGTATAAATAATTGATGGATAGATTTCTGACCAACTCTAGAAATAATAGTGAAATAATGCCTCCTAAACAAGTAAAAGATAGGAAACCTAGAAACATTATTGGTTTAGATGATTATGACAATCTGACAAGAGTCCCAATATAAGTCATCAGGTTGACACGGAGAGTTTGGTTAAACAAATTTCCGACATTTTTTACATCAATTTGACAATATAAAAAAGGAGATAATTTCCATGTCTAATGAAATCAAACAATTTTCAAACAGACTGACAGAGATAGAATCCAGTATATCAGATATAGATGATTTACAATTTAGCCAACAGTCTTCTCTGGATTCTCAAGCTAAATTAATTCATTCACTTTAACTCTGTGTAGATGTCTTGGAAGACGGGTCCAGAAGAAACAGGTTAAGGTTTGTAGGAATTTATGACTCTAAGGAATATACTGATATTATGGCGCTAATCTCATTTCATTTACCCAAAGCCTTAGGATACCCTATAGAACAGCTTCCAATTAAAATTGAAAGAGTCCACAGAGTGGGCCCCATCAATTTTAAAGATGGAACCCCACATTTAAAAAGACCAATAATAGCAAGGTTTCTGGATTATCAAGATAAGTCTAAAATTCTCACACTATATCGCAAAAATTATTATATCGAGTTTAACAATAAGCAAATTTTAATCTTCTAGGATTTTGCAGTAGAAACATTGAACAAAAGGAAAGAAATGTCTCCTTTTTGTACACAATTGATTGAATTAGGTATAAAAACAAATATGATTTACCCTGCTAAATTAAAAATTCTGCACAATGCAGAGAATTTTTTTTTCTTCTTCTGTTGCTTTGTGTTTTTGTGTTTTGCTTTGTTTGCTCTCCTCCACTCCATCGCTCCTACCTTTGACCAACTGGCTTTCAGCCCTAACTGTATTTTTTGGTCCAGGCAAACCCAGAGAAAAATAGAATATAGATGACTAATCCGCTCAAAATTAATTCATGGAATGTTGGGGGGATATCCTCTCCAATTAAGAGTAAGAAAATAATATATAATTTTAAAAAAATTTACCCCAGATATTGCTCTTATACAAGAGACACATCTAAATGAGCAGGAAGCTGGAAAATTAAAGATGGTCTGGATTGGTGAGGTTATAGCTGCCCCAGCAATAGGTAGAAAAAGAGGAGTGGCCTGTTTATTTAATAGAAACTTAGATTACAAGATTACATCAAAATTGTTAGATAAAGAGGGTAGATTTTTAATTTTAAGAGTCACTTTACAAGGGCTTAACTTAACGATTTGTACTACAGGGAGTGCAGAATTATTAGGCAAGTTGTATTTTTGAGGATTAATTTTATTATTGAACAACAACCATGTTCTCAATGAACCCAAAAAACTCATTAATATCAAAGCTGAATAGTTTTGGAAGTAGTTTTTAGTTTGTTTTTAGTTATAGCTATTTTAGGGGGATATCTGTGTGTGCAGGTGACTATTACTGTGCATAATTATTAGGCAACTTAACAAAAAACAAATATATACCCATTTCAATTATTTATTTTTACCAGTGAAACGAATATAACATCTCAACATTCACAAATATACATTTCTGACATTCAAAAACAAAACAAAAACAAATCAGTGACCAATATAGCCACCTTTCTTTGCAAGGACACTCAAAAGCCTGCCATCCATGGATTCTGTCAGTGTTTTGATCTGTTCACCATCAACATTGCGTGCAGCAGCAACCACAGCCTCCCAGACACTGTTCAGAGAGGTGTACTGTTTTCCCTCCTTGTAAATCTCACATTTGATGATGGACCACAGGTTCTCAATGGGGTTCAGATCAGGTGAACAAGGAGGCCATGTCATTAGATCTTCTTCTTTTATACCCTTTCTTGCCAGCCACGCTGTGGAGTACTTGAACACGTGTGATGGAGCATTGTCCTGCATGAAAATCATGTTTTTCTTGAAGGATGCAGACTTCTTCCTGTACCACTGCTTGAAGAAGGTGTCTTCCAGAAACTGGCAGTAGGACTGGGAGTTGAGCTTGACTCCATCCTCAACCCGAAAAGGCCCCACAAGCTCATCTTTGATGATACCAGCCCAAACCAGTACTCCACCTCCACCTTGCTGGCGTCTGAGTAGGACTGGAGCTCTCTGCCCTTTACCAATCCAGCCACGGGCCCATCCATCTGGCCCATCAAGACTCACTCTCATGTCATCAGTCCATAAAACCTTAGAAAAATCAGTCTTGAGATATTTCTTGGCCCAGTCTTGACATTTCAGCTTGTGTGTCTTGTTCAGTGGTGGTCGTCTTTCAGCCTTTCTTACCTTGGCCATGTCTCTGAGTATTGCACACCTTGTGCTTTTGGGCACTCCAGTGATGTTGCAGCTCTGAAATATGGCCAAACTGGTGGCAAGTGGCATCTTGGCAGCTGCACGCTTGACTTTTCTCAGTTCATGGGCCGTTATTTTGCGCCTTGGTTTTTCCACACGCTTCTTGCGACCCTGTTGACTATTTTGAATGAAACGCTTGATTGTTCGATGATCACGCTTCAGAAGCTTTGCAATTTTAAGAGTGCTGCATCCCTCTGCAAGATATCTCACTATTTTTGACTTTTCTGAGCCTGTCAATTCTGTCTTTTGACCCATTTTGCCAAAGGAAAGGAAGTTGCCTAATAATTATGCACACCTGATATAGGGTGTTGATGTCATTAGACCACACCCCTTCTCATTACAGAGATGCACATCACCTAATATGCTTAATTGGTAGTAGGCTTTCGAGCCTATACAGCTTGGAGTAAGACAACATGCATAAAGAGGATGATGTGGTCAAAATACTAATTTGCCTAATAATTCTGCACTCCCTGTATATATGCACCCAATGAATATTGTCCGACATTTTGGGAAAATCTGTTTTCTAAACTTATAGATCATATAGACACCCAAATTATAGTGGGAGGTGATTTTAAGTATTTAACCCCTATCTTGATTGGCTGAAAAAGACACAGAGTGATAGATATTTTAGGGAAGCAGAAATTCTAGGCAGTTTTGCCAAAAATCTTAAATTGAAAGATGTATGGAGAACTCAGCACCCAGATGAGAAAGCCTATACGTGTGAATCTAAGACGTACAAGAGCTTTTTGAGAATAGATATGATATTAATAAGTGAATCTTTTCTGGGAGCTGAGATCTCCTCGGATATTTCAAATATTTTGGTCTCAGACCATGCAGTTATATCTATATCAATCGGAAATTTGAATTTTCACCATAATAAAAAGACAATCTTTTTTTCCCCTTCTTTTCTTATTTCTAATTTCAAATTTAGAAACTGGTTACAATCTAAATGGAAAGAATTTGTTCACTTCAACAAAAGCTATTTGTCAAAGGTAGAAACTTTCTGGGAGACAGCTAAAGCCTTTCTTAGAGGACAAATTAAAGCTTATATGAGTGCTAGGAAAAATAATTTGAGTCTAAGAGAAAAGTAACTGTCTAATCAGCTAAAAAATAAATATGTAAAATATTTAGAAAACTCCTCTAGTGTAAATTGGTATAAATACCAAGAAGCAAAATCAGAGAGAGAAGTTTTCTTAAATCAACAGATGCTGCAAAAAGATAATAATAATGCTAGATTTTGTAGATTTACTTCAAATACAGCTAAATTATTAGCAAACCTAGTAAAAAGTAAGAGAAAAAATAATTATATTGGGGCTATTAGGGTGAACGGAAAAAGATACATCTTGCCCAAAGATATAGTAGGACAGTTTAATTCTTTTTACAAGTTACTCTATTCTGCCGGTAATATTGATCTGGAGACAAAATAAATTTTTTGGAATAAAATGAACACACCTAAGATTAATAAGATTCAGCTGGATTCATTAAATAAAGAGATAACAATAGAAGAAATTATGCAAGCTATAAAAACCGCACCTTGCGGTAAAGCTCCGGGACCGGATTTAATCCCAATTGAGTTTTATAAGATTCTACAGGAGGACGTTAGTATTGTCTAGGTGAGTTTATGTAATAGCTATTTTGTTAAAAATATTCAGCCTTCAAGGTACTTTGCAGGGGCCAATATTACATTAATACATAAAAAAGATAAAGACATAGGACGGTATGCATCCATTGTTTCTATCTCCCTACTTAATGCTGATTACAAAATAATTGCCAGCATTCTGGCGGATAGACTTAAGGGGGTCCAAGAAGAAATAATACATACAGATCAGACAGGGTTTATGCCCGGAAGAACCCTACAGAAAAATATTAGGGCAGCGATGTTTCTCATTGAACAGATGCTTTCCAATCAGAGAGATAAGAGGTTTAAACAAGTTGACTTTGCCTTATTGACGGTCGATGCTGAAAAGGCGTTCGACCCTATCTCCTGGAACCATTTATTCACTGCACTAAACAGATTTGGGATATCGGGAAATTTTGATAAGTATATACAATTAATATACCAAAATCCAGTTTCATATATAAAGATGAATAGGATAACCTCATCTAGTCTTAGACTTCAGAAAGGAACTAGACAGGGCTGTCCGCTATCACCACTCCTGTTCAATATTTCCTTGGAACCTTTGGCAATTATATGTAGAGAAAGATTAGAAGGGATTATGTTAGGAAATAAGAAAATCACTTTGTCAATGTATGCAGATGATATCTTATTCTATATAAGTAATTCTAGGAAAAATATACCCTGTATTTTGGAAATAATTAAGGAATTTAGTAGTTTTTTGGGTTATAAAATAAATCTGAATAAATAGGAAATCCTATGGGTTATCAAAAAAAGAAATAGTTTACTTCTAAATCCCTTTAAACAGGCATCTTCTAAAATCCGATATCTTGGCATAGTTCTTTCAAAAAATCCGGTGGAATGGTATAATCTGAATTATATTCCCATCTGGCAGAAATATATAGGCTCTTTAAAAAATTGGGCTAAGTTACCACTCTCTTTGTCTGCAAAAGTAACTCTTATTAAAATGATGTTGTTCCCTAAAATTCTCTTTCTCATGCAGAATATTCCGACCTTCATCCCAGTCAATGCCATACGAAGCTTTAATACACAATGTCTACAATTTTTATGGGGAAAAGGGAAACCATGGATAGCACTTAAAAATCTGGCACACATGAGAGTAGATGGAGGTCTGGCTCTACCTAATTTGAAATTCTACAATTGGGTATGTCTAGCAAAAAATGCGCTAGACTGGTTAACAGGCATAGAATATATTACTAATTATAAAAATGAGGGAATTGCAATTGTTCCGTTATCTCTTATAGCTCTTTTACATTTTCCCGTGATAAAACTATCTGATAGAACTAGGTTTCTATACAGTCCACAATGTCACACAGGCTTGGAAGACAATATACCAGACGTTACTCTCAGAGTCAAAAATGTCAAAATACTTACCAATCAGGGGAATTCCCCAATTCATTAGTGGTATGGAAACACCTGCTTTTAATGACTGGAATGAAAGAGGACTAACTAGAATTGCTCAATTAATAGATATACAATCTAAAACTGTCAAGACCTTTGATTCTTTAGTGAAAGCATTTAACTGAAAAATAATACACTTTTTTGCCTATCTACAAGTGTGTCATTTCATTGACGCCAATAAATTAACAGATCCAAACGTAAATATCTCAGGGCTCCTAGATTCGACTATCAATATTTATCAAGCAGGGAACAATTCATTCTCCTGTCTATATAAAAATCTAATCTCTACAGAAGCTCAGGGAAAATTTTTAGATCTGTATGCTAAGTGGAGTAGGGATCTGAGAAATTTAACCTTTGATCGCTTTAAAAGAAGCTTCACACTAATTCTCGAATATACACAAGTGATTTCATTTAGAGAATCACATACAAAGTTACTAAATAGAGCCTATTTGACTCCTTGGTGGATATCTAGGTGGAAGAGACAAGAAATAGTGAAATGTTCAAGATACAGTGCTCTTGAGGCAGATCTGATCCACGTCTTCTACTCATGTCCCAAGATACAACAATATTGGTGTAAAGTGGAGTTTTGGCTTAATACGTTTTTACGATCTAAAGTTAAACTCAACGTAGAACAAATTATATTCTTGGTGACAGAAAAAGAAATTATCAATAAGCAGCTAATCAATACAGCTATATTAGTGGCTAGGCAGTTGATCTTATGTAATTGGAAGGAAAAGAATGTGCCGAGTTTTACAGCTTTCACTAGTAATATGATAACGCAACTTATAATAGATAGTAAAGACCCCATGATTCACCGTGATAATTATCTAAAAAATGTTTTTCGGTTAAATGGAAAGCGGTTATAGCTTCTCTATCAGAGAATCTACAAAGTCAGATTTTATCCCTTCTGCAGGATTCTATGCTACTTCAGCAGCTAGTATTATCTGATAGATATAGACATCTGGGAAGTAGGGTCAATGCCAGCAACGTAAGCTAGATCTAGGACTGCTTAGTGATGGGTGGGCTTCGGTGTGGAGAAGGAGCGTTGTTTTGTTTTGTGTCTTTTTCCCCTTTTTTTTTATTTGTCCTTTTTGTCCTTTTTCTTTGTGTTTTGTGTTAATGTTAGTTCATTAAATTTTGCTTAATTAAGACTCTCCTAATTGACTAAGCTAGAATCCTGTATAAAATAACAAGATAATATAAGAGTACGGGAATTGTTATAAAAGTATATATTTATGTCATGATAATTAGTACGAATTTATGTTATGCTTGATGACAAGATTTAAAGTTTCAAAAAATTGAATGAGTAGAGTGCTGGAACTACAAAAGATCCCAGACACCTCACAAAAAAGAAAAGATCCTTCAATCTTTTCAAAAGTTAATAAGTGTAATAAGAGGTGGAGTGAGGGCACTGTTACCAGCTAAAGGAATCGTGAATAAAAGAAAAAAATTTAAGTGATTTTTTTAAATTCCAGCTTAGGAGTGTATCAAATAAATTCAAAATATTTTAGGATAACTGTTACCCTGTGAAGTGCAAGATGCTGTGCATAAATTTACAGTGTATATGTGTATTCTCCAGTAAATGCCGATAGAGGTTTATAGAATCAATATTTCTATATTTGACATCTATAAAGTGTACAGTAATTAGTGGACTCAAATCTAACTTATTTTAAAGTGTATGGATAATCTGTTCTAATAAGCTATGTTGCAGTATTTTGTCTTGAAATCTTAATATGTGCAATATACCTTTTGCGTAATGCAGACAGATAATTTAGCCAATGAAAATATTTTATGGTCTGATATGTACAGAAAACAAGTATAAGGTTCAGAATGTCCTAACTAAAACCAAAATTATACACAAACGATCAAAAAAATGAGTTAAAAATCATTACAGTTTATTAAAAAATATATTAAAATTGAATTTTGATTTTTTACCGTTCAGAAACCTTATTAGGCTGTGGGACGTCTCCCAAGTTAAAAGAGGAAAAAACATGAAATATGTAAAAATCCTAATGTTAATAACATGCGAATGTACAGATTTTGCTATACATGATATTATTCAGTTTCCTCAAATTATATAGTGACTCTAAGGTTAGATGTTAGTATATTGGGTTCAAATACAATCTCTATGTAGTGGTGTTCACCAGATAGGAACAAGCCATAATGGAAAGTTCAAAAGAGTGCAGTGTTAAAACTGATACTTTGTAAACGGAATAGACTGCTCTTAGTGCTTTGCACGCAGTGTTGATGTTACAAGTATTTAGACGTAGTTATGTCCAGAATTGAACAGTATCTATAGTACACCTTTCGGTTGAGAGTTACCTTATTCCTTATGCCGTTACAGTTTTACTCACAGCTTGTATGTTTGATGATTTGCTTACAGCTCGACCAGTATTTCCTCAGCTCCGCCGCATGTACTTGGCGTCTGACGTCACACTCCTCGATGGGAGGAGGCAATCCGAAGGATCCGTTGCTATGCGTCCTTCAACGATTCCTTATTTTTCAGCTTGTATTGGATAGATAACAAAAAAACTGCCCTTAGTGCTTTTGCACGCAGTTATAGTATGATAGAAGCAGGCTTTAGGAATCGGTTAGAATTTTGCCAATAATGTTGTATATAGATAACCCGGGTTATATGGATGCAATCCAATCCTTTGATTAATAACAGTGTAAGTTCATGGATGAAGGCAAGTCACACAGCTCTACGCGTTTCGCTCTATACAAAGCTTTATCAAGATACTTGTGACTTGCAGTTTGATTCCTTTTATGTGTCCTACTTGATCCTGATTTGTCAGCATTTGATTGTTATTAAAGGTGGATTTATTGTAAGGTAACTCATGCCGGTGTCTATGTTCTTTTCTGATGACTTATTTACTGGTTTAAGGTGGAAAGTTTTTTGTATGAACCCTTCTGAATTATATTACATATGTAGTTATATTATAAAAAGCAGTTACAGTCAGATATAATAGCAGCCAAAAAAAGAGGAATTCAACAATCTATTAATCTTGTGTTAGAAACTTCTTTAAGACAGCCCTTAAATTGTATAATACTTGAGAATAAAACCTGAACGGTCAAGTGCTCAAATGTTACTGTATATTCAAAGCTGTATGAATTTCTGTATTTACACCGATAACATATGTTATTATAGAACCACAAACATTAATGCTGTGATAACTGATATTCAAGATGTGCGATGATGACCGTAGATCTATCTAGAAAAAGGTTAGCAGTGGGAAAGACTTCTAAATATGCAATAAAGAGCCCTAGACAAGTAAGGTTTAGTGAAAGAGAGGTCGCATTTGCTGCATAATTGTATGACTAAAAAATTATTAAATTAGTGTATCTCTGTGTGGGAAATTTTCTATTAGTTCAAATGTAAATCTGGAAAGTAAGTGAAAAAGAAATCACATAAGGAATTAATATGTCTCAGTGTGGGGAATATTATCTCTACTCAAATAGAAATGGGGAAAGATCTAATTCAGAATTGAGCCCATATGGAAACAATGTATTATATTTTTTATTTCTTTTATTAACAGCTTTTTTTCTTTATTTCCTCCCCTCCAATGTCTATGCACCTTTTTTATTCCCCAATATTGTAGATCCTTGGTGTTACCCTTAAGGACAGTTTTAAAATGCTTGTAAAGATGAGTATTGTCCATGCCATTCTTAATATTGTTAAGATGTTCCCTAATCCTTTCTTTAACCATTCTTTTGGTTTCTCCAAAATAAAATAAATTACAAGAACATTTTAGGATATAGATTACATTTTTAGTTGAACATCTTATTATCTCTTTTATGGTTAAATTTTTTTCTGAATCTTTAATTTTTAAATGTATTAGTTTCTTACTGTGGCTACACGCCTTACAGGAATAGGAGGCAAAAAAAACCTTTAATGTTTCTGCCTGCAATGTCTGTTTGTAATGGTTGACTTTTTTTAGTTGGCTTTAGATCACTAGGAGCCAGAATTGTTTTTAAATTGGTAGCCTTTTTAAAAAGTTAGGATTTTCAGAGATTTTGTCCCCTAAAATATCGTCCTCTTTGACTATATGCCAATATTTCTTTATAATTTTTTTAATGATGTTATGATCAGCATGGTAATCTGTAATGAATGGTATTTTTATTTTGTCTATATTTTTTATTTGTTTCTCTTTATATGTAAGCAGACTTTCTCTATTAGTATTTTTTGCTTTTTCTATTGCTTTCTTTGTAATATCGGTTTTATAACCTCTAGCAATAAATCTTTCCTCTAGTTTTTCTATCTGTTTCTCAAAGTCAATTTTTCTTGAACAATTTTTCTTTATATGGAGAAATTGTCCTAAGGGGATATTCTGTTTCCATGTGTCTAGATGACAACTTTTGGAGTGTATATAGTTATTGGCATCTGTTTTTTAAAATTAGTTCTTGTTTCTAGTTTATCCTCTATGATCATAATTTTCAAATCTAAAAATGTTATAGTACTTCTACTCCAATTATAGGTAAATTTTATGCCCCAGGTGTTCAAATTCATATCGTTAAGTATTTCGATAAGTTCTTCTTCAGTGCCTTCCCATATAATTAGCAGGTCATCAATATGTCTTTTGTAGAGCACAAGGTTTGCGCCATAGTTACCATTTAAAAAAAAATTATTTTCCCAGGAACCCATAAAAAGGTTTGCGTAACTAGGCGCAAACCTTGTGCCCATAGCCGTACCTTCTATCTGAAGAAAGAACTTTTTTTCAAAAGAAAAATAATTGTTTTCTAGTATGTACATTATACTTTTTAGAATAAAATTCCTATGTTGATCGCTCATACTATTATCTGTTTTGAGAAAGGAGTCAACTGCTGATATACCTTTAGAATGATTACTAGTGGTATATAGGGATGTCACATCTGCTGTGGCCAAAATCATGTTTTTGTTCCATTTTATGGAGTTAAGGGTATTTAAGACCTGTGTTGCGTCTCTAAGGTGGGATTCTAATTTTTTTACATGTGTTTGCAAGTAGTTGTCTACATATTTGGATAGGTTGGCTGATGGTGAATCTATCCCATAAATAATGGGTCTTTCGGGGGGGGGGGGGTTAGATAAGCTTTTGTGAATTTTTGGCAGGAAGTAGAAAATTGGAATTATGGGGAATTTGGGTGTTAGAAATTCCAATTCTCTTTTATTAAGTATTCCTGAGTTTTCATCTTCCTTTAGTAATTTGTTGAGACTTTTCTTAAATGTATCTGTTGGGTCGAATTCTAATTTTTTAATATGTTTTGTTGTCATCTAACAGTCTGTGACCTTCTTTTAGATAGTTTTGTGTGTCATTCAGGTTTTACTCTCAAGTATTATACAATTTAAGGGCTGTCTTAAAGAAGTTTCTAACACAAGATTAATAGGTTGTTGAATTCCTCTTTTTTTGGCTGATATTATGTCTGACGGTAACTGCTTTTTATAATATAACTACATATGTAATATAATTCAGAAGGGTTCATACAAAAAACTTTCCACCTTAAACCAGTAAATAAGTCATTAGAAAAGAACATAGACACCGGCACGAGTTACCTTACAATAAATCCACCTTTAATAACAATCAAATGCTGACAAATCAGGATCAAGTAGGACACATAAATGGAATCAAACCTCAAGTCACAAGCATCTTGATAAAGCTTTGTATAGAGCGAAACGCGTAGAGCTGTGTGACTTGCCTTCATCCATGAACTTACACTGTTATTAATCTAAGGATTGGATTGCATCCATATAACCCGGGTTATCTATATACAACATTATTGGCAAAATTCTAACCGATTCCTAAAGCCTGCTTCTATCATACTATAACTGCATGCAAAAGCACTAAGGGCAGTTTTTTGTTATCTATCCAATACAAGCTGAAAAATAAGGAATCGTTAAAGGACGCATAGCAATGGATCCTTCGGATTGCCTCCTCCCATCGAGGAGTGTGACGTCAGACGCCAAGTACATGCGGCGGAGCTGAGGAAATACTGGTCGAGCTGTAAGGATTCCATACACAGACGGTTCCATATACAGAAGGTTCCATGCACAGAAGGTTCCATACACAGAAGGTTCCATACACAGAGCAGTGCTAATGTAAAACTAATTTTTATTCAGCCTCAGAGGAAAACTTTATTATCAGAAGTTTCACAAGATCTCAAAATCACTAATGACAAAAAGCAATTAAGTAATTTTAACTCTTGTATCACCTTTAAAGAGCACAAAACACAAACAGAAAAGCTACCTGTAATTAAAAATAAATAATGAAATACACCCACAAACAACAAAACTTAAAGTGCATGGTATGATATTATAACAGTTCATCCCATGGCAAGATACAATGTAGCAGCGTTCAGGGTAATGTTTGGACTTTGCAGTGGAGCTTGCTGGGACTATTTGTATCCGACTGAACACAACCTTAATTTAAACTCATATAATTATAATAATTTATTATTAGTGTTACAACATATTGCGTAGTGCTATAACTTTAGATATATAAAGTAAATCATATACCCATGAGTCACTGTGTGATGGGAACCACCTTTCCATGAGATGCTCTACAAGTCAGATGATCTTAAAGACTTGGGAAGTATATGGGTAGAAATTGAACAAAAAGAATAAGCGCCACAGGTGATTACCCTTAAGCTTTATACGTGAGGCCTCCTAGCTGGTAGTTGGGGGGCAGGTAAGGTATCAAAAGCATGAGAAATATCTACTGTGCCACAAGATAGACACCAGACTGCTGTAGCTAAATAAATGTGTTAGGGAAAACTATATTCCTGCCTTTGCTCTACCAATACCTTTGCTTGATGGACAAAATAATAACCAAAGCTACATATATAACAATCTTCTCCCACTACATCACTCTTCTCCTATGCTCACGCTAACCTATTCATAGCTTTATTCCACCACACTTACACTACCTATTAAAGGGACATGGAATTAAAATTATTTTTTAGACAGAAAATTACATTCTACTTCTATTATCAAATTCTTTTATGAAATGCATCTCTTTCTACTTATATTCTTTGGTAAAACTTACCTCCTTTCATGTGAATAAATTGAGCTAGATTCCTCAGGGTCCTCATGTGTTGAACACTATGGCCTCTAGTTATAAAGGTCTGTCGGACCTGATCCGACAGTGCGGATCAGGTCCGACAGACCTCGCTGAATACGGCGAGCAATATGCTCGCCATTTTTAGCATTGCACCAGCAGCTCACAAGAGCTGCTGGTGCAACGCCGCCCCCTGCAGACTCACGGCCAATAGACCGCCAGCAGGGGGGTGTCAATCAACCCGATGGTACTCGATCGGGTTGATTTCTGGCGATGTCTGTCCGCTTGCTCAGAGCAGGCAGACAGGTTATGGAGCAGCAGTCTTTGTGACCGCTGATTCATAACTGCTGTTTCTGGCGAGCCTGCAGGCTCGCCAGAAACACGGGGCATCAAGCTCCATTCGGAGCTTTATACATATGCCCCTATATCTATAATATTGCAGGCTCGCCAGAAACACGGGGCATCAAGCTCCATTCGGAGCTTTATACATATGCCCCTATATCTATAATATTGCAGGCTCGCCAGAAACACGGGGCATCAAGCTCCATTCGGAGCTTGATACATATGCCCCTATATCTATAATATTGTTGCAAATATTGTTTCAAACACATCTGCAATATAAAGCTCAGCTTTAATTGTTTCTGCTATTACTGCTACAGAAAGAGATGCAGGAACCTCAGTGCAAAACAAGACTAAAGTTTAGACATAAATGGTGTATGTATGTGTGTGTTTAAAACTCTCTCTGTATATATGATATATTAGAATGTGTTCTGTTTATCTTATCTATCTATAATCTGTAGGGGATATTGGTTTTCTTGGCAAGTTCAATACTTTAGATCCAGCACTGTGAAGAATCAATTTATATTAGATCTCTTCAGCACAGTCTTGTCATATTGCCTTATCCAAAGAGATACAGGCAGTTTTACCTTTGGATGAAAAGGTCAAAACATCAGAGCTTTCCTTGTGTGCTTTCTTCGGTATAAAACTAGTATTTATAAGAGAAAATGCATTGTACTTGCCTAAAAGAGAATGACATTTGTGACACCAGCCTCAGAAAAAGAGGGTTTTGTTTTCTTTCTTTGGTTTGTTGTATTTACATACATGGTGAAATATATCAAATTGAAATTTGGCAGACATTATACATTTCTGCTTGCTTTGAAAAAAATAAACTGTGAACAAGATAAAATTAAAATATATTGCATTTACAATATGCCAGTGTAAAATATGCCAGTATCTAAATCTGCAATATTGAATTCCATTTGTAGATTATGTGACATGTAATGCGCGTTAATAATATACAGATGTTTAATTTTTAAAGTGACTTAATGAATGCAAAAAAAATGTGATCTTTTTAAAATGCAGTAGCACTAGATAAATACACACTGGAATAGACAGATTAAGAAGGAAATGGTGAATGATAGTGTGTTACAAAGAGAATTATTTAAGTGCTGGACATTTTTGTTTTGTTTTCTGTGGAGTAAATGTTAAATAATGCAGTGGAGCATGTAGTTGGAATGCATTCCATATAACTGAAATTGCCAATGACCTAAAAACTAGAAGTTCTCTCAGCGGTTTTTATTGTGCTAGTTCTACAATTAATTCCATATGTTTAACATCAACTATACTTAAAGGGATATACAACACTTTTACACTGTAGTATAAACTGGTGATTAATTATACATGGCAGAAAAATAAATACATTGTTTTCAATATACATTTATTCATATTTATTGTCCTCCCTCCTTATTTAATTCTGAAAATTGTGTGGTTCCCAAATCTGAGAACTGGAAGCACTGATTAAGTGCAGACTTTACAAGTCTAACCCTCTAACATACAGTATTTATCCCTAACTGGCCTCAGCAAAAGTAATAAGAAAACATACTAAAAACAATATAGGCTAGATTACAAGTGGCAAAACTAATGTTAGCGTGGGACAAGGTAAGCGATATCTGGACTGTGCTAACGTGCATATTACAAGTTGAAAGTAAAAGGTTGTGCTAGAGTGCAAACAGAATCTGCACTAGAAGAATTAGCATGACTGCGGACCTAGGGACAGATTTATCAAATGTCGGGCGGACATCGATAAATGCAGACAGCATACGCTGTCAATATTTATCATTGCACAAGCATTTCTGGTGAAATGCTTGTGCAATGCCGCCCCCTGCACATTCGACCCTGCAAAACAGTGTTATGCATAGAATGAGGTGCAATGAAATGAGCAAGCTGTCAGACAGTTCATGCATGTATATGTGGTATATTTCTTTAGATATATTACTACTACTTTAAACAATATTAATTACAATAGAGATAAGCTAATTTAATAATGTCTTAACATATATGAAAAATATATAAAAAAAAGTATAAAAAGGGTATAAATACATGTGATGGAAAAAAAACTTTTGCCTCTCTTTAAATTCAATGGAATTTACAAATATTTGAACATGTAGTGCATTTTTGTACATCAGTGTTTTTTTGTTTGTTTTTTTAAGAAAAACAGAACTGGAAAAAAGGTAGAGGATAGTTACAAAATTGATCAAGGAAATAGAATATTTGCCTTATGAGAAAAGGCTGGAAAAGGTATTTACACTGTAAAAGAGGTGTCTCTAAAGGGATAGGATTACAGCAATTCAGCTGATCTGTTTATCCCTCGGTCTTTACAAAGGACATGGGGACTTCATTGAGCTATGAGGAACATAGATTTCACCTACAGCAGCGTAAGGAGTTCTTTAAAGTAAGAACCATAAGGATATGGAATACTGTGCTCAATAAGGTTGTTTATGCTTTGTTGGCAAGGCAGCATATGCAGAGATGTAACAGCTAGTATTAATAGTATAGTAGGAAAAATCTCATTGCCACTTTGGAGTCAAGAAGGATTTTTTTTCCATTTGAGGCATAGCTGGGAATTGCTTTCTTTTGGATCAACAGCAGTAAAAAAAATGTGGGAAAGGTTGAACTTGATGGTCTTGAGTCCTTTTTCAACATTCATTAAAGTATCCAACTGAATGTCAGTTTTAATGAATAATGTTGGAAAGAGACGGCTTATGAGGAGATTCTAAGTGTATTTTTACTTGAATAACTTTGATGCTTGTGGGTTTATTTATAGATTTTGAGTTTCAACTTTTGAATAATAAATTATATTAAATAAATGAATAACAATCATTAATAATCTTTTAGTTTTATAAAAATGTTTTATATATTGCCTTTTGCTATATAGCCTAGTTCAATATTTAATTATTATTATTTATTTTTTTAAATTGCATATTTTTTAGCAATTTTAACACAGAACTCCCCTGCTAAGAATTGAATAGATGTAGAACTGTGCAAATCTGGCCATTTTCTGATAAAATTAATATAATTGTCACAGATTTTTAACCATCATTTTTCACCTTTTAGCTTGTATAGAGTTTATAAAATGAATGATATATGGCCATGTGAAAAAAAGCTATAAATTGTATTGCTGTATCATAAATTCTCTCTTGTAAAAATAATTAGTGAAATGTGTATTGGGAGTTGTCCCTTATTAGCTTACCCTAAGCTTATCCCAATTTTCCATATTTGCAGTGACTGCTATTGAAAAGCTTTGTAAACCAAAGTGCACTAATTAAAATAGCCAGTAGGTGGAGCTGTCCGCTTGTTTTGCAGCAAATTTATGCAACTTAACCCCTCAACGACACGTGTCGTACAGGGTACGTCTTGCACAAACTGGTCTTTAAAGACCAGCGACGTACCCTGTACGACGTTGGGGTTGAAAGCGTCTGGAAGCGATCCTGATCGCTTCCAGTCGCTTTCCGGTTATTGCAGTGATGCCTCGATATCGAGGCATCACTGCAATAACATTTTTCCCCATCCGATGCAGAGAGTGCAGAGGTGGGCGGGATCATGGGCGGGGTAGCTGGGGGCCGCGCACAGACGCGCACGCGTGCACGGGGGAGGCGGGCAGGCGCGTGCATGGGGAGGGAGCGGGTGGGAACCATTACACTATGGAACAGAGTTTGTTTAAATTTAGAGGGAGAGAGGGGGAATAAAAACTTTAACCAAAATAATCTAAGTGATCTGGAAGGGGGTGGGGTTTAGTCTTGGGGGGGGGAAGCTACACTACAGAAAAGTGGGGAAAAAAATAAAAAAATATATATTTTTTTGTAAACTGGGTACTGGCAGACAGCTGCCAGTACCCAAGATGGCTCCCAATAATGTAGAGGGGGAGGGTTAGAGAGCTGTTTGGGGGGGATCAGGGAGGTTTGGGGCTAAGGGGGATCCTACACAGCAACATATGTAAATATGCTAAAAAAATAAAATAAAAGATACCTTTTATTTTAGTACTGGCAGACTTTCTGCCAGTACTTAAGATGGCGGGGACAATTGTGGGGTGGGGGAGGGAAGAGAGCTGTTTGGGAGGGATCAGGGGGTCTGATGTGTTAGGTGGGAGGCTGATCTCTACACTAAAGCTAAAATTAACCCTGCAAGCTCCCTACAAGATCCCTAATTAACCCCTTAACTGCTAGACATAATACATGTGTGATGTGCAGCGGCATTTAGCAGCCTTCTAATTACCAAAAAGCATCGCCAAAGCCATATATGTCTGCTATTTCTGAACAAAGGGGATCCCAGAGAAGCATTTACAACCAGTTGTGCCATAATTGCACAAGCTGTTTGTAAATAATTTCAGTGAGAAACCTAAAATTGAGAAAAAAAAATTAAGTTTTTTTTAAATTTGATCGCATTTGGCGGTGAAATGGTGGCATTAAATATACCAAAATGGGCCTAGATCAATACTTTGGGTTGTCTACTACACTACACTTAAGCTAAAATTAACTCAACAAGCTCCCTACATGCTCCATAATTAACCCCTTCACTGCTGGGCATAAAACATGCGTGGTGCGCAGTGGCATTTAGCAGCCTTCTAATTACCAAAAAGCAACGCCAAAGCCATATAAGTCTGCTATTTCTGAACAAAGGGGATCCCAGAGAAGCATTTACAACAATTTATGCCATAATTGCACAAGTTGTTTGTAAATAATTTCTGTGAGAAACCTAAAGATTGTGAAAAAAATTGTGAAAAAGTTAAAAACATTTTTTATTTGATCACATTTGGCGGTAAAATGGTGGCATGAAATGTACCAAAATGGGCCTAGATCAATACTTTGGAATGTCTTCTAAAAATATATATATACATGTCAAGGGATATTCAGGTATTCCTGACAGATATCAGGGTTCCAATGTAACTAGTACTTATTTTTATGTGTTGGTACAGTACATGAGTAAGAGGAAAATTACAGTTAAACACAAACACCGCAGAAATGTAAAAATAGCCCTGGTCCTTAAGGGAAAGGAATTGAAAAATGGCCTTGTCCTTAAGGGGTTAACAGACTGAAATTGATCTGTGTACACAGAGCAGACATTAGCTTTTGAGCAACAAGATTTAGCAGTCACTTCCCTATTATCTTCCTGTCCAGCAGCTTGAGGTGAGGGTGCCTAACTGCTTATTAATCACTGCAGATTGAAATGCATAGAATAGGTGCAAAACCAATATTATCTAACATGCTAACAATGCAGAGAACTGATTGCAGAAAAATGCAAGTAAAAAAGAGTTTTTGTTCATTAAACTTAGTTTGATGATGATGCAATCTGTTGTGTAATTATTTTATTAGATGATGTTTAGCAAATGTTTTAGTTCATTAAACTTGATGATACAATCTATATTATTAGCTTTATAATGCTGTTTAGCATTTAAAGTCTTCATTTCAAAGCTTTAAAAATAATGTATTAGATGTTACTTATGACAATTTTGAGAGGTGCCTTTAACCTAACCCCCTCACTTTCCATTGACTTACATTATAAACTGGGTTTCAATTTACAACAGTTTCGATTTACAACCATTCCTCGTGGAACCTAACCCCTGTATAAACTGAGGGCTACCTGTATGTATATGTGTATATATATATATATATATATATATTTCACATTTTGAAAAAAAACAAAAAAACTTTATGAATAACTAGACTAACAGTCAAACTGCGATAAATGTATATTTCAAACTAATATTGCATTTGTTTTTTTGCACAGATTTACCCATAATTAACATTTAAATCCACATAAGCCATATATCTTCCTGTCCAGCAGCTTGAGGTGAGGGTGCCTAACTGCTTATTAATCACTGCAGATTGAAATGCATAGAATAGGTGCAAAACCAATATTATCTAACATGCTAACAATGCAGAGAACTGATTGCAGAAAAATGCAAGTAAAAAAGAGTTTTTGTTCATTAAACTTAGTTTGATGATGATGCAATCTGTTGTGTAATTATTTTATTAGATGATGTTTAGCAAATGTTTTAGTTCATTAAACTTGATGATACAATCTATATTATTAGCTTTATAATGCTGTTTAGCATTTAAAGTCTTCATTTCAAAGCTTTAAAAATAATGTATTAGATGTTACTTATGACAATTTTGAGAGGGGCCTGGAACCTAACCCCCTCACTTTCCATTGACTTACATTATAAACTGGGTTTCAATTTACAACAGTTTTGATTTACAACCATTCCTCGTGGAACCTAACCCCTGTATAAACTGAGGGCTACCTGTATGTATATGTGTATATATATATATATATATATATATATATATATATTTCACATTTTGAAAAAAAACAAAAAAACTTTATGAATAACTAGACTAACAGTCAAACTGCCATAAATATATATTTCAAACTAATATTGCATTTGTTTTTTTGCACAGATTTACCCATAATTAACATTTAAATCCACATAAGCCATATACCAGAGCTTTTATTCATTACAAGAGAAGACAGAAACCCTCTAGTTGCTCTGGTTACAGCTTCTATTAGTTTACTTAATTTTTTTTAAAAATAGACATTTCCTTAAACACAAGTGTATGACTTTTAACCCTTTAGTATTTTCAACAATACTACAGAGTATAAAAGCTGCAAAAAATCAAAGTTTCTTGTAAGTTTTTGGGAGCACAAGCCCCAGAAGTGAATTCTAAAGGTCTAAAAATAAAAATATGTTTCTTAAGAAACCAATGGCTAGATTTGGAGTTTTGTCGGTAACGACCCGAAAAACTAACGCCGGCTTTTTTCCAAAAAAGGAGCGTAGAGCATTTTTAACGCAGCTTCAACTCTCGATACCAGAGTTGCTTACGCAAGCGGCCACCCTCAAAAACGTGCTCGTGCACGATTCTCCCATAGGAAACAATGGGGCTGTTTGAGCTGAAAAAAAACCTAACACCTGCAAAAAAGCCGCGTTAAGCTCCTAACGCAGCCCCATTGTTTGATATGGGGAAACACTTCCTACGTCTGCACCTAACACTTTAACATGTACCCCGAGTCTAAACACCCCTAACCTTACACTTATTAACCCCTAATCTGCCGCCCCCGCTATCGCTGACCCCTGCATATTATTATTAACCCCTAATCTGCCGCTCCGTAAACCGCCGCTACTTACATTATCCTTATGTACCCCTAATCTGCTGCCCTAACATCGCCGACCCCTATATTATATTTATTAACCCCTAATCTGCCCCCCACAACGTCGCCTCCACCTAACTACACTTATTAACCCCTAATCTGCCGACCGGACCTGAGCGCTACTATAATAAAGTTATTAACCCCTAATCCGCCTCACTAACCCTATAATAAATAGTATTAACCCCTAATCTGCCCTCCCTAACATCGCCGACACCTAACTTCAATTATTAACCCCTAATCTGCCGACCCAATCTCGCCGCTATTCTAATAAATGTATTAACCCCTAAAGCTAAGTCTAACCCTAACACTAACACCCCACTAAGTTAAATATAATTTTAATCTAACGAAATTAATTAACTCTTATTAAATAAATTATTCCTATTTAAAGCTAAATACTTACCTGTAAAATAAATCCTAATATAGCTACAATATAAATTATATTTATATTATAGCTATTTTAGGATTAATATTTATTTTACAGGTAACTTTGTATTTATTTTAACCAGGTACAATAGCTATTAAATAGTTAAGAACTATTTAATAGCTAAAATAGTTAAAATAATTACAAATTTACCTGTAAAAGAAATCCTAACCTAAGTTACAATTAAACCTAACACTATACTATCAATAAATTAATTAAATAAACTACCTATAATTACCTACAATTAACCTAACACTACACTATCAATAAATTAATTAAATACAATTCCTACAAATAAATACAATTAAATAAACTTGCTAAAGTACAAAAAATAAAAAAGAACTAAGTTACAAAAAATAAAAAAATATTTACAAACATAAGAAAAATATTACAACAATTTTAAACTAATTACACCTACTCTAAGCCCCCTAATAAAATAACAAAGCCCCCCAAAATAAAAAAAATGCCCTACCCTATTCTAAATAACTAAAGTTCAAAGCTCTTTTACCTTACCAGCCCTGAACAGGGCCCTTTGCGGGGCATGCCCCAAATAATTCAGCTCTTTTGCCTGTAAAAAAAAACATACAATACCCCCCCCCCCCAACATTACAACCCACCACCCACATACCCCTAATCTAACCCAAACCCCCCTTAAATAAACCTAACACTAAGCCCCTGAAGATCTTCCTACCTTGTCTTCACCTCACCGGGTTCAACGATCTGTCCAGAAGAGCTCCTCCGATGTCCTGATCCAAGCCCAAGCGGGGGGCTGAAAAGGTCCATGATCCGGCTGAAGTCTTCATCCAAGCGGGAGCTGAAGAGGTCCATGATCCGGCTGAAGTCTTCATCCAAGCGGGAGCTGAAGAGGTCCATGATCCGGATGAAGTCTTCTATCAACGGCATCTTCAATCTTCTTTCTTCCGGATCCATCTTGCAGACCTCCGACGCGGAACATCCTGCTGGCCCGACGGACTAACGACGAATGACGGTTCCTTTAAGGGACATCATCCAAGATGGCGTCCCTCGAATTCCGATTGGCTGATAGGATTCTATCAGCCAATCGGAATTAAGGTAGGAAAATTCTGATTGGCTGATTGAATCAGCCAATCAGATTCAAGTTCAATCCGATTGGCTGATTCAATCAGCCAATCAGATTGAGCTCGCAATCTATTGGCTGTTCCGATCAGCCAATAGAATGCGAGCTCAATCTGATTGGCTGATTGGATCAGCCAATCGGATTGAACTTGATTCTGATTGGCTGATTCCATCAGCCAATCAGAATTTTCCTACCTTAATTCCGATTGGCTGATAGAATCCTATCAGCCAATCTGAATTCGAGGGACGCCATCTTGGATGACGTCCCTTAAAGGAACCGTCATTCGTCGTTAGTCCGTCAGGCCAGCAGGATGTTCCGCGTCGGAGGTCTGCAAGATGGATCCGGAAGAAAGAAGATTGAAGATGCCGTTGATAGAAGACTTCATCCGGATCATGGACCTCTTCAGCTCCCGCTTGGATGAAGTCTTCAGCCCGATCATGGACCTCTTCAGCTCCCGCTTGGATGAAGACTTCAGCAGGATCATGGACCTCTTCAGCCCCCCGCTTGGGCTTGGATCAGGACATCGGAGGAGCTCTTCTGGACAGATCGTTGAACCCGGTGAGGTGAAGACAAGGTAGGAAGATCTTCAGGGGCTTAGTGTTAGGTTTATTTAAGGGGGGTTTGGGTTAGATTAGGGGTATGTGGGTGGTGGGTTGTAATGTTGGGGGGCTTGGGTATTGTATTTTTTTTTTTACAGGCAAAAGAGCTGAACTTCTTGGGGCATGCCCCGCAAAGGGCCCTGTTCAGGGCTGGTAAGGTAAAAGAGCTTTGAACTTTAGTTATTTAGAATAGGGTAGGGCATTTTTTTTATTATGGGGGGCTTTGTTATTTTATTAGGGGTCTTAGAGTAGGTGTAATTAGTTTAAAATTGTTGTAATATTTTTCTTATGTTTGTAAATATTTTTTTATTTTTTGTAACTTAGTTCTTTTTTATTTTTTGTACTTTAGCAAGTTTATTTAATTGTATTTATTTGTAGGAATTGTATTTAATTAATTTATTGATAGTGTAGTGTTAGGTTAATTGTAGGTAATTTTAGGTAGTTTATTTAATTAATTTATTGATAGTATAGTGTTAGGTTTAATTGTAACTTAGGTTAGGATTTCTTTTACAGGTAAATTTGTAATTATTTTAACTATTTTAGCTATTAAATAGTTCTTAACTATTTAATAGCTATTGTACCTGGTTAAAATAAATACAAAGTTACCTGTAAAATAAATATTAATCCTAAAATAGCTATAATATAATTATAATTTATATTGTAGCTATATTAGGATTTATTTTACAGGTAAGTATTTAGCTTTAAATAGGAATAATTTATTTAATAAGAGTTAATTAATTTCGTTAGATTAAAATTATATTTAACTTAGGGGGGTGTTAGTGTTAGGGTTAGACTTAGCTTTAGGGGTTAATACATTTATTAGAATAGCGGTGAGCTCCGGTCGGCAGATTAGGGGTTAATAATTGAAGTTAGGTGTCGGCGATGTTAGGGAGGGCAGATTAGGGGTTAATACTATTTATTATAGGGTTTGTGAGGCGGATTAGGGGTTAATAACTTTATTATAGTAGCGCTCAGGTCCGGTCGGCAGATTAGGGGTTAATAAGTGTAGGCAGGTGGAGGCGACGTTGAGGGGGGCAGATTAGGGGTTTATAAATATAATATAGGGGTCGGCGGTGTTAGGGGCAGCAGATTAGGGGTACATAAGGATAACGTAAGTGGCGGCGCTTTGCGGTCGGCAGATTAGGGGTTAATAAGTGTAGGTAGGTGGAGGCGACGTTGTGGGGGGCAGGTTAGTGGTTAATAAATATAATACAGGGGTCGGCGGTGTTAGGGGCAGCAGATTAGGGGTACATAAGGATAACGTAGGTGGCGGTCGGCAGATTAGGGGTTAAAAAAAATTATTCGAGTGTCGGCGATGTGGGGGGACCTTGGTTTAGGGGTACATAGGTAGTTTATGGGTGTTAGTGTACTTTAGAGTACAGTAGTTAAGAGCTTTATAAACCGGAGTTAGCCCAGAAAGCTCTTAACTACTGACTTTTTTCCTGCGGCTGGAGTTTTGTCGTTAGATGTCTAACGCTCACTTCAGAAACGACTCTAAATACCGGAGTTAGAAAGATCCCATTGAAAAGATAGGATACGCAATTTACGTAAGGGGATCTGCGGTATGGAAAAGTCGCGGATGAAAAGTGAGCGTTAGACCCTATTTTGAGTGACTCCAAATACCGGCGGTAGCCTAAAACCAGCGTTAGGAGCCTCTAACGCTGGTTTTCACGGCTAACGCCAAACTCCAAATCTAGGTCCAAGTTACCTGAGAGTACAGATAAAAAAACAGTCAAGCATATCTTATAGGCAAAAAAAAAAGAATAATGCACATGACACCTTGTCTGGCATTGTCCATTGTTTCTTTACAACCATGAGTTAGATATTCTATATTTTGTATTAAAAATATATTTCTGTAGAGCAGCAGCAATTAAACTTTTTTTTTTGTATATGATGATGTTATTATGTTTTATATATAGCAAATATAATTTAGGTTAAAAAAACATTTTTATTTCTAAGCATATTGATAAGAATTTGCTTAAAACAAAAAAAAAGAATCTTAAAATATCTGGGCATATCTGTCGTCCCATAATATAATTTGAGGGCAATGATAACAGATTATTCAAAGAGATGGAACCTCTAACACCTTGCTCCTAATAAATCTTTCCTTTCTGGGCAGAATCCCCACTGTAAAAATGAGTCTACTTCCAAACAATGCCAATACTAATCCACAATAGCTATTTTTGCAAGTTACCTTTGTAAATGTGTATGTATATATATATATATATATATATATATATATATACAGTAGATACATACAGTATATATATATATATATATATATATATATATATATACACACACACGTTGATTGGAGTAGCCGTGTTAGTCCAGAGATTTAGATATCAAAATAACAAGAGTATTGCATTGAGCAATGATACTTTTTTATTGGACTAACTATACATTTATAAGTTGACAAGCTTTCGGAAGAGTTCCTTCCTTTATCAAGTCTAAAGCAATACTGACCAATTCAATGGAATTTACAGATTATATCTTAACACACAGAATAGCTAAGACAGAAAGTGCAGGCAGAGGAGGAGGTGTCGTAAAAATCATGAGGGGGGCTTAGGTAACAGGCAGACAGTGTCCAGTGTAGGAGAACAGACAGGGGAAATATATAGCTTTACAAAGAGCATATACTGACATAAAGTTATATATCAACATTGAATCAATATCTATAAAGATGTGAAATTGTATATACAGGGGGAATACAAAAGTTAAAAAAAGACAAAAGTTTGGACATAGGCTTACCTGTGTAACTATGTATAAAGAATGTGGAATATACAATGTAATTGACTAAATGAAAGTACATTACAAAAATTTTTGATAATGTGTTAAGAGTCCACATTTAGTCCAGACTTAAACAGGTTGAAGTGCATTATCATTTTAATTTCAAAGGTTTTTCTTTCCATGGTGTTTTTGAAGTTTCCTCTGAGAATTTTGATTTTGAGGTTTTGGATGGAGTGGTCAGGTTGGGTGAAATAGTTTTTGATTGATTCTCTGTTTAAGTTCATCCGAAGGTGCAGTGTTTGGCTTGTTTCTCCAATATAGCATCCCATTTTACATGCAGTGCAATGTATCATGTATACCACATTTGCAGATATATATGAATATGCCCCTTTAATGTTATAAGATTTATTATTGTGATTTGCTGTGCTGCTTTCACAAACGTGTTGACACAGTTTGCAGAGAGCTTTATAGCAGCACTTGGTGTTCTTTTTCTCAAGGGGTAGCTTCCTATGTACCAGTTTCTGCTTTAGGTTAGGTGGTTGTCTGTATGCCAGGATTGGGGGTTTTGGAAAGATTTTTTGAGTGTGGCTGTAAGTCTCTAAGAGTAGTGGCTGTAAGTCTTTAATGATTTTTTGTATCCCTTCCACAGCAGGGTTGTATTTGACTACTAGTGGGATACGTGAAATGTTTTTCTTCTCCCTGTATTGTAGTAAGTGTTCACGTGGAGTATTGAGGGCAGAGTTAATTTTTTTATTTATAATCGTTGTTTTGTAACCTCAGATACCAAGGACCGTGACAAACACCTCATCACACTGTCCCAATCATTCAAAGAAAAAGGTGTTCTTGCCCACTTATTCATAGATATTGGGTAGTGGTTCTGGACGACATTAATAAAGTGTTCCAAAGCATTAGATCCTATTTTTTTCTTTTTAATCTTTCCCCAAACCTTACATAATTGCATAATAAACTCTGCAGGATATTAGTTAGTTGTATTGTGCTCAATATTTAATATGCAGACTCTTTCTATACAAGACTGGCGCAGTCAAGTGGACATTACACTTTCTCCTGTAAGGTAAAATTAATATGTTTCATGATATCTGATTTATCTTGGAATCTTTCCTAGGAAATAATTATTTAATCTCAAGGAAATTTACATACTAGACATAATAATCAAGTAACAAAAGGGGTACCCTTAAAAAAAGTTATTGTTATTAAAGTTGAAACAATAAAAACATTTAATCAAAAAGTGAGCAACATACGTTGCCAAATGTAGCAAAGTTCAAAATTATTCTGTGTGCTAAAGGGAGGCTGTCACCTTCGCGACATGCAGTGTTGTGGAGAGAAAATAGATATATGTTTTAAATACAGTCCCCAAGAAACAAAACAACGTATTTCTCATTAGTTGCAGCACTGGTCTTAACATGCAGGCATAGTGTCATATCCAAGAGAAACAATTGCGGTAAAGGTAAGCCTTCAAATCCAGCCGGATACTCAGACACAAACAGTATTAACTGCATACACATTCAAGTGGCCTGACTGCGTTTAGGATATTCTCACAGTCCCAACCCGGCCGCTACTGTATCAACAACAGCAATGTAGCTCAAAGCCAGGTGAAAAGTACCTTATTTCCGGAAAGGAGTATATATAGTCAGGCCACACAAGCAGTTATATAGACACGTTGCCATGTATGTATATATATGTACTCACGGTACCAAAGAGCCACGGTTTGCTGGGAAATGCTGTATTCAAAAAGCCGGGTTCAATCCCTGTAGATATATTCCGGTTCACACTGCTCAGCCTCTCACTGCTGCACACACCTCCTCCAATACTGTGTAGTCATCAGGGCCAGCTGAAGCCCGTGTCAGCCTGGACGTGCTTGCGGAAGTGGAATCCCTGTATTCCACAGTAAAATGTAAAAAAGAGATAATCCAATACTCGTCCACGGCAAGAGATAAAGTCACTCAGATTCGAAGTAAAAAAGATAAAAAGTAAATCTTTATTATGGACACTCCATGGGATAAAACATGCACAAAAAAATGAACTCAGCTAAGAGAACAAGAAGTGAAGTCTGACCGGTTTCGGCTCAGTGTGGCCGTAGTCATAGACACATAGCAGGTGTTCAGAATGAGCACCTGATATACCTGTTAACCACTCCCCTTAGGGGAGGGGTATAGGAACATAATCAAAAACAAACACATTACTCAAAGCTGTTGAGAAAAGGGATACATTATCATATATATATGTGTACAAAAGCTAACAATGGGCATAAGAATAAGATCTACGAACAATACTGTAAATATAGCAGTTAAGACAAATAGTTATAACTAATATTGCAGAAACACTTTTTAGCACGTATGTGCATATATGTTTAAATCTACATATAGGTTAAACAAAAAACCATACCAAGGACTAATAACTTTTACAATATTGTAGATAAGCTGTTAGGATAAATAGTCATAATTATAATTTGTAATGCAAAAACACCAATTGAACACATATGTGCCTAAAAATATAGATCTACATATAGGTTAGGTAAAAGACTATGGAAAAAGGACCATAAATAGTTTATATCTGTAATGCAAAAACACCAATTTAACACCTATGAGCTTATGAATTTATGAATTTAAATCTACATATAGGTCAGGTAGAAGACCATAATAGATAGAAAAAGGACCTAGTGAGAACAAAGAGAATAATAATGTTGAACTAATTTTTAATGTTGATCTTATTATTAATATAGGGAAATGGAGAGAAATATAGATGGTGTACTGAATGTAAATTAAACCATGTCCCTGTATTGACCAATAGTGACCTCAAACCCAGATTACCTCTGGTGAGCTACTAATAATCCATATTATTGATCTCATTAAAGTAAAGGCATATAAGGATCAATGTACCCACATGTTTTAGTCTGATAAAGACATAAAGTAAACACTATCTATGCCAATAATTTATGATGTCAAATTCAGAGTTAAAACCCCTAGGTACCAGGCTATCAAGCCTGTGTATCCAATAAATCTCTTGTCTGGAGAGGATGTGAAATTTATCACCCCCCCCTTGGTGGTCTAGACACTAACTCAATAGCCTGCCACCTGAGGGTTCCAACATCTCCCAAATGAACTTCCAAGAAATGTCTGGACAAAGCTGAAACAGCCCTCTCCTGGGAGATATAAGAAAGGTGTTTCCTGATTCGTTTGCCCACGGGCCTAGTGGTTCTGCCCACATATTGTTTGTTACACTGGGTGCACTCAATTAAATATATGACAAATTTGCTGCCACATTTAATGCAACCCCTAGTGTCAAAAACTTCTGATGTTCGTGCTGAGGTGAAGGTTTTGGAAACAAACATGTGGTCACATGACTTGCATGCCTTTTTGCCACATTTGTAAGTTCCTTTGACCCTCAACCAGGAACTACCACTATCTTGTTGGGGCAACATACTAGGGGACAGTATGTTTCCCAGCGTCAAATTACGTTTATAGATGAAATTGCAGCCATCATCCATAATTTCACGTAGTACTGTATCCCCACGAAGGATAGGCAAATTCTTCTCTATCACCTTACAGACTTTATTAAACTGATTGGAAAAAGCCGTCACTAAAGTGGGTTTAATTTTTGTAGAGAGTGGATTCGATAATTTACTGTCTCTTTGGCGTCCATGGACACTTGTCCTGTCCATCACTGAGACTTCCGAGAAGGTCTTATTAACCAATCTTTTGGGGTAACCCCTTGCCATCAGCCTGGATTTCAATTCTTCACTCTCCTCTAGAAAGTCCTCTCTCCGGGAACAATTTCTTTTTAAACGCATGAACTGGCCTTTTGCAATGCCTTTAAAAACATGCCTAGGGTGACTGCTTTTCGCATGCAGCAGCGTGTTCCCGGAGATAGGTTTTCTATAGAGAGTAGAGAATACTCCCCTGGTGTCAACATCAAATTTCAATGTTACATCCAGATAGTTGATACTAGTCTGGTTCCACTCAAAGGTGAATCTCAGACCTACATTGTTGGCATTAAACATATCAACTAATTTGTTTACTTGATCTTGATTACCTGACCAGATAACCAGCAGGTCATCAATAAAGCATAGGTATTTGACAATGTATTTAGTGTTATCTCTATTACCCCCAAAGACATGGAACCGCTCCCACCAACCCATGAACAGGTTGGCATAGGAGGGGGCAAACTTAGCCCCCATAGCGGTTCCACGCCTCTGAAGGTAATACTTACTCTCAAACATAAAGAAATTGTGCTTGAGTAAAAAGTCAACCGCTCTCAGTACAAAATCCCTATATTGAATGGATAAATCAGTCTCCTTTCTTAGGAAATATGATATTGCTTGTAGACCATACTCATGGGGTATGGAGGAGTACAGGGACACCACATCAATGGTGATCCAACTATACCCCTCCTCCCAAGAGACATCCTCTAGCTTAGAGAGCACATGGGTAGTATCTCTTACAAAACTTGGCAATTTCTGGACCAACGGTTGAAGAAATTGGTCCACCCACTTGGACAGCGGCTCCAATAGGGAGCCAATTCCTGCCACTATGGGCCTTCCCTGTACATCCACCAGGCTTTTATGGACCTTTGGCAGATGGTGGAAGATGGGCATTACAGGACCGTCTACCAGTAGACAATCATATGTCTGTTCATCAATAATGCCCATCTCCACCCCATCATCCAATAGGTCCCTTAGAATAGCCTTATACTGTGTTGTGGGATCCCTAGATAGTCCCATGTAGGCTTCAGGATCCTCTAATTGTCTCAATGCCTCTTTAATGTAGATATCTTTGTCGAGCAAAACAACACTACCTCCCTTATCTGACTGGCGAATTACCAACTCTTTGTTATTCTGTAATGTAGCTATTGCTTCCCTTTCCAGTCTAGACAAGTTAGATTGGTAGTCATGTTTCCTAGATTTCTCTAGCAAAGTGAGATATTCAATGACCCTCTTGTGAAAAACTTCCAGGCCTTTGCCCCTAGTATGTAAGGGATAGAAATTAGACCTGGATTTAAGTTTGTGTTGTTTCTTGCCTGTTAGTGTGGTAGAAGGTCCATCCTCCTGGGTACCACTTAAGTCTTCCAGATCTATTAGTGCACAGGCATCACCAAAAGATAAGTCAATATTGCTCATCTCCTGGTGTTGTGTATTTACTTCATCAGAAATACCATTTACAGATGTGGAGAAAAACTTCCTCAGTGTGAGATCCCTCACCATCTTATTAACATCCAGTATAGTCTGGAATAAATCAAAGTCCCTAGATGGAACAAAATTCAGACCATACCCCAGGACCTTTCTCTCCACATCTGTTATCTGATAGGTAGATAGATTTATTACAGAGAAGTCATTCATTGATATCTGTGCCCCCTGGTGTTCCTGTTTTCTCTCACTGGGTACCTCTGAAACTGGGCATCTACTTCCTCTATCCTTCGAGGATGACCCCTTCCTCCCCCTCTGGGTTGTTTCGGGCCCATTGAAAAACCTGTGTATTGTGTCCCATATCATTAGTCATGGACTCCCTAGAAGTACTAGATTGAGAATAGTGGGACCGTCCCCTTCTCTGGCGACCTCTCCCACCCCTCTTAGGGATAGCTCCTATTCCTGCTCCCTTGGGATCTTTCAAGATACTTTTGGGCATAGAATTAAGTTCTGTATTCTCCTGGAGTTCAGATATTTCTCCCTCTGAGCCCTAGCAGCCCTCATCCTCAAAGCTGGATGCAAACCTATCCTCATCGGTCTGCTCAGGCTCAGAGTCCGAGAAAGCAACCTGTTTAGATCCAGTTACTCTGCTAGATTTCATGTTTACCTTACCAAATTTATTAGGTGTAGTTTCCTGACCTGAATTTTGAGCCATAGATCTTTTGTTGGGTGTTTGTGACCATACCCTGCCTCTCTGTCTCTTACGCCAAATATAAACTGTACCATTGCTGTAATCTTTTTGGTCCCGTATATATTTGGAATGTTTAATTTGGATAATTAATTTCTTAGATTCTTCCATAACATTCTTAAGTATGGCATCATATTCAGGGTAAACATTGCACAACTTATATTTGTTCATATCACCCTGCAAGGTGATTATCCTATTCTTAACTTCTGCTAATAGTGTGTCCTTATATTCTATCAATAAAGCTATAAGCTTAAGTCAACAATCCGTTAAAGCCTGATTCCATCGTTCAATGAATCCAGGGTCCTTTACATCATAAGTGGGAAATAGCCTGGTACCTAGGGGTTTTAACTCTGAATTTGACATCATAAATTATTGGCATAGATAGTGCTTACTTTATGTCTTTATCAGACTAAAACATGTTGGTACATTGATCCTTATATGCCTTTACTTTAATGAGATAAATAATATGGATTATTAGTAGCTCACCAGAGGTAATCTGGGTTTGAGGTCACTATTGGTCAATACAGGGAGATGGTTTAATTTACATTCAGTACACCATCTATATTTCTCTCCATTTCCCTATATTAATAATAAGATCAACATTAAAAATTAGTTCAACATTATTATTCTCTTTGTTCTCACTAGGTCCTTTTTCTATCTATTATGGTCTTCTACCTGACCTATATGTAGATTTAAATTCATAAATTCATAAGCTCATAGGTGTTAAATTGGTGTTTTTGCATTACAGATATAAACTATTTATGGTCCTTTTTCCATAGTCTTTTACCTAACCTATATGTAGATCTATATTTTTAGGCACATATGTGTTCAATTGGTGTTTTTGCATTACAAATTATAATTATGACTATTTATCCTAACAGCTTATTTACAATATTGTAAAAGTTATTAGTCCTTGGTATGGTTTTTTGTTTAACCTATATGTAGATTTAAACATATATGCACATACGTGCTAAAAAGTGTTTCTGCAATATTAGTTATAACTATTTGTCTTAACTGCTATATTTACAGTATTGTTCGTAGATCTTATTCTTATGCCCATTGTTAGCTTTTGTACACATATATATATGATAATGTATCCCTTTTCTCAACAGCTTTGAGTAATGTGTTTGTTTTTAATTATGTTCCTATACCCCTCCCCTAAGGGGAGTGGTTAACAGGTATATCAGGTGCTCATTCTGAACACCTGCTATGTGTCTATGACTACGGCCACACTGAGCCGAAACCGGTCAGACTTCACTTCTTGTTCTCTTAGCTGAGTTCATTTTTTTGTGCATGTTTTATCCCATGGAGTGTCCATAATAAAGATTTACTTTTTATCTTTTTTACTTCGAATCTGAGTGACTTTATCTCTTGCCGTGGACGAGTATTGGATTATCTCTTTTTTACAATAAAAACATTTTTTCACTATTCTTATATTTGGTCCCGTGGAATAAACTTCTGTCTGTGATAACTTTATGCAATGTGCCCCCTTAAGGGCAATATTGTCTTATATCTGACTAGCCTTCTGTGATTTTTAATTATATTTTAGTTGATCTTGTTTTTTCTTCTTTTACTGTTGTTTTACTGTTTAACCCTTTGGCTGCTAAACCATTTCCCACCTGGGTACTAAGCTGGTTTTGAACTTTTTGTTGCAGTTCACGTTTGAACACTTTTAGAAGTAACGTTTGTGTGAATAAACTATACAAACTATATATTGTTTTTTTAGCAGACCTTGCAGATTCCGAATATACAATTATTATATGTGTATGTCTCAATATTTTTCAAAAATTAAGCATTAAATATGAAAAAAGTGTATTTTTTTACTCCACGCTCAATAAAAATTAGTTTGTCATTTTATTTTTCTAAACTCTATAGCTTGCTATATTTTTGGAGATCAATGAGTTATCACTCTCTGTCCCCCACATATATACACACTTTTTCCAATTTAGAGATGAGCTACTAAGGGGGCTCCTATAGCCGTCTGACTATTAGTTTGAAGTATAGTTAGAAAGGGTTGATGTTTGTTGTGAATTGTTTTCCAGCGTTTGCAGAGTGAAACATAATGCAATATGTACTTTAGGAATGATCTAGTTCTCTCTATGTCTGTATGTAATATCATCCTGATTGGATGATGTAAATATGGAAATATTCTCTTGAGGCCTCCATACATTTTGTTTTTTGTTTTTAATTTGCACGTCATGCCATCCTTGACCAGTAGAGGTCAATATAGCAGTAATACCAATAGGCCATTTTTACTATAAAGTATTGAAAGAGTTAATTTAATGAAGTAATTACCTGGCCTAGCCTATTTAAACAGGTGTGGTGTGTGTGTTTGTTATCACATGACTAAGGGGTACTGACCCCGAAAACGTTGTGGTTTTCTGTGTCTGATCCTGTTCAATAAAAATTGGAATTTTAATCAAGAGGAGTTACCCTTGTTCTTTCTTGTACACTACTGTTGGTGAGTGTGGCAGTCACTCCAAAGGAGTACCCTCTACCCTGGGATTGTAGCTGGTGCTGGATTACATTTATTCTACATATTTTTCTAAACTCTGTCATCAAAACCTGTCTTGCTAAATATTTTCAGTAGGTAACCTGTCGAAAATAAGCAGAAATTGAGAAAATTTCACTGTGTTTTCTACTGTTTTATTGCTGATGTGTCAATTTGATAGACCTTAAAGGACCAGTCAACACCGTAGATTTGCATAAGCAACAAATGCAAGATAATAAAGCCCATTTATCAAGCTCCGAATGGAGCTTGAGGGCCCGTGTCTCTGGCGAGTCTTCAGACTCGCCAGAAACAGCAGTTATGAAGCACCGGTTTAAAGGCCGCCTCTCCATAACCCTGTCCGCCGATTGAGTATGATTGGGTTGATTGACAACCCCCTGCTGGCGGCCGATTGGTCGTGAGTCTGCAGGGGGCGTATTGCTCTCCGCATTCAGCAATGTCTGTTGGACCTGATCCGCACAGACATTTGATAGATAGGCCTCCTTGTCTGAACTTCAAATGAGTAGTAGATTTTTTTTCTGACAATTTTAAAAGTTATGTCTATTTCCACTCCCCCTGTACCATGTGACAGCCATCAGCCAATCACAAATGCATACACGCTTACTCTGTGAATTCTTGCACATGCTCAGTAGGAGCTGGTGACTCAAAAAGTTTAAATATAAAAAGATTGTGCACATTTTGTTAATGGAAGTAAACTGGAAAGTTGTTTAAAATTACATGTTCTATCTGAATAATGAAAGTTTAATTTTGACTTGAGTGTCCCTTTAACAAAAAGCATCTTTAAATTGAATGTATTGTTGCCAGAAATTAAACAGCTTTAGCAGCCTGGGAAGTTAAGATATGACAACAAAACTATATATTTTTAGAAACTACACCCCAGCTGCTTTAAATGAGGTCTTATTTGTATTTGTATCACATATCTGAAGTGTGCAACAAATAAGCAAATATCACACTTGTAAAAAAAATAAAAAAATAAACAAAGCGACTTGTTCATTTATATCTTACGCACTACAAACTTGTACTAGCATCATTTGATGCGCCAAGTGGTGTACTTTCCAAAACTGCACAACATAAATATTATTTTTTTTATGGTGAATAGGTATATGACAAGGTATTTGACTGGTATTATATTGTACACATATATTTCTAAATATTTGTGTTTGTATATATACAGTGCCCTCCACTAATATTGACACCCTTGGTAAATATGAGCAAAAAAGGCTGTGAAAAATTGTCTTTATTGTTTAACCTATTGATCTTTTGTTCACAAAATGCATAAAAACACTCTGCTCTTATGGATATCAAACAATTGCAAACACAACACAGGTTTATCCAAAAAATGTATCCGATAATTGTGGCACACAGATATTAAACAAAGATTTTTTGTTGTTGTATAAACCTGTGTTGTGTTTCGAATTGTTTGATATCAATGAGAGCAGGGTATTTTTGTGTATTTTTAAACAAAAGATCAATAGGTTAAACAATAAATACAGCCTTCTTTGCTCATATTTACCAAGGGTGCCAATATTAGTGGAGGGCACTGTGTGTTGGTGTGTGTATATATGTATATGTATATATATATATACACAAAAAGGTGAAGAAAGAATTCGATCCGTAGGTCCGATAAGTAGGTTAAAAACAACTTTATTTGTTCTCCATTAAAAAGTCCCTGGAGGGGTCCTACAGCAAAGAAACATTGAGCACTGTGTACTCAAGCTGACATGTTTCGGCTGTGTGCCGTAATCATAGCTTGATTGAGTGCATCAGTGCTAACCATTTAAAAGACAAAGTTAATTCTAATTGGTTAAAACATAATTGCACATTTACAATGTTAGAACTAAAGTGCTGTGTTAACCTATTCCCTGCCTGATTATTTTATGCTACTGACCAACTACTAACTTTTGTTGAAGAGATACATTCTTGTGTTTGTATATACGTGTGGATATGGAAAACTGTGAAAAGTTATTTGAGATTTGGGACCTAATGCACTGTATGACCATCATTAAGGTGTTTAAAATAAATTATGTATACTACTTTGCGTTGTATTTAAACCCTCTGTTTAGCGCAGCACCCATGTTCTATGCATTAACTATGTACCTAAATCATAACACTAACTGATTGAGAATCGTACCTATAGTGAATAAAGTTCTTATTGTAGTTTTTAAATATCTACTTTGAAGACCTCTGATAAGTTTCACTGGACTGGTGACTTATTGTACATTATGCTTACTAATCAATATCCTTATGTAAGTGCATAACAGAGACACTTCTTTTTCTTCTCTATTGTTTTATTCTGTTTACTGCTGAGGTACGTGAGAGTGTATGTATTACCCATTTGTCTAAGTGCTCTATCTAACAATCAAAGCTTTTACTCAATAGTATATTATGGGAATTTTCGGGATCTATAAATCTGTGGTACTTAGTGGTTGCTTAGTAATATTGTGTGAATATATATATTATTCTACAATGCTGTTTGTTGTTATTGCCAATAGTTAATTAGATCATATTCGGAGTTAAGACCCCTTGGCACTCTTGTTTGGAGTTTAAAGATCCAATACATCTCTCTTTTTCCCAAAATTAAATTCCTGTCCCCACCTCTTAAAGGGGTTTTGATTTTTTCAATGGCTTGCCATCTCAGAGTGGTACTGCTTTTGTTGTGTGAATCTTTAAAATGTCTGACCAAGGGGGTAGTTGCCTCTCCCATTTTGATGGTGGACAAATGGTTACGTATTCGGACATTGACCTCAGTTGAGGTGAGTCCTACATATTGCAGCTTGCATTCCACACAGGACAGAACGTATATGACATAGGAGGATGTACAGTTTAGGCAGGAGGTTATTTTGAACACTTCACCTGTGACTTCTGAGCGAAATTCATTTGAGATAGTGGCTTTGTCACACGGTTTACATCTGGCCCTGCCACATCTGTACATCCCCCTATGCCTCAGCCAAGAGCTTTCTTCTGTGGCTGTTATTCTAGGTAATTCAGAGGGTGCCAAATAGTTACCTATGGTCTTGCTTTTCCGATAAGAGCATCTGAGGCCCCTATCCACACTATCTACAAGTCTGTCGTCAGCTTTGAGTAGATCGAAGTGTTTGTTGATTATACCACAGATGTTCTTATAATCTGTGCTATAATCGGTTACAAATGTGACCTTTCCTTCCTGAGTGGATGGATTGGAGGATCTTAATGATCCCTGTAAGAGTGCCTTCCTATCCAGTCTATCTACCTGTGACTTCGCTTGCTTGACAGTATATTTGGCATAGCCCCTTTTCAAGAGTCTCTTCTCCAGATCTCTGCTTTGTGCCTGATAAGTGCTCTCATCTGTACAGTTTCTTTTTGTTCTGATAAGTTCACCTTTAGCCACTGCAAGTGGAACTTGCTTAGGATGGCAACTCTTTGCATGAAGCAAAGTGTTTCTTGTAATCGGTTTCCGATAAGTACTAGTTCTGACTCTTTCATTTTCAGGAACTGTTAGGGTAAGGTCTAGAAAATGTATCTGACTAGTATTGGTCTCATGAGTAAATCTGAGACCTATGCTGTTGTTATTCAGTTTGGTCATAAAGTCAGACATTTCATTGTCTGTACCCTGCCAGACAAGCAAGAGATCATCTATGTATCGCCTATAGAAGGCGATACATAATTTGTGATCATTTTCTTCTCCATAGATGTGGGACAGCTCCCACCAACCCATAAAAAGGTTGGCATATGAGGGCGCAAATTTACACACACACATACACACTTTTTTTCTACTCAAATACATTAAAACCTGAAAAATAATTTTTAAATATTTTATGTTTTTTTCCAATATCTGTATATATCTATACCTGTGTGTGTGTATATATATATATATATATATATATATATATATATATATATATATATATATATATATATATATATATATATATATATATATATATATATATTTCTTATTTGGGGGAAGCCAGACTTGTTAGTGGAGTAAGATGAGGAAGGCTTGCCACTGTCATTGTGTTAGCAAACCCTGCATTATTCTGAGTACTTCTGAATAAGACAATGGAGGTTCAAAAAAGACAATGGAGGTTCCGGAAAACCTGTTTTGCACTTCTTTTTTTCCGGATTATATACTGAAAAGTTTTCATTTAGCTAGAGTAAGATGGCATTATAATTTGTCACACTATTTAGATATATTTGATCTGTTTTATATTGTACACTGATTTATTTATGAAATGAAAAAGTAATCTATATTGAGTTTTTTTTTCACATTCGTAATAGAAGCATAAAAAAAAATTAAAGCATTTACATGTTCAAACCCCAATATAACATTAGAAATATTTTTTTTTTAAAGATCATATTTAATCAGTTTCTTTATTTGTAGCTTCCTCTCAGGCCTCTTCTTAAATGTAATATGAGGGAAAGAAAGAGAAGTACCAGTCAAAGCACTCACTTTATAACAAGATGAATATAAGGATAGGAAAAAACAGATTTAAAATATAACTTTTATTAGATCAAAAATTAAAGGTAAAAAGTAACATTTCTGTAAATAATGGAAACAAGTACACACCAAACATAACATACAACAAAATCAATTAAAAACGGCACAGATCCGACCTGTGTGAGTCTGCAGCGCATGAGCAGTAACTATGATGTGAGCAGAGAACTATAGGGTGACCTATATAGGGATATAAGCCTAAGGAGGGGTCCCCTAATAGCACTCCGGTAGCTAGTAAAAGCCCAATGTGGAACAATTTTCACACATTAGGAGGACACTCTAAATAATGTATAAATAAGCTAGGTCAGTACCATATTAAAGTCGGGATACAGTCCCATATAATCAATAATAAGTTACAATACTTTAGAAAAGGCACCCTGCTTAGTACAAAAAACTAGCTACAATGCATATGTGGAACAAATTTCACACATTATTTTAAACAGTTTAGAACAGGTTGAAGTTACCTGATGTGAGTTTTGCCGTAGCTTTGTCAAAGGCGAACAGGATACCACTTAAACCTAACCTTATAATGGAGAAGCTAACAAATCCATGATGGGTATGCGACGCACACCCACCAAACAACCTATCTGGAAAGTAAAGAACCCAATTGGTTCAATCGGTCATGTGACCGGGTCAAACATCCAAAAACATCTACTTTGTACCTACTCCCGAAAATACATAAATACAAAGAAAAACCTCCAGGTCAGCCAATCGTATCAAGTAGAGACAGCTTATGTAAGCCAGCCAGCCAATTCCTGGATTTGAACCTCAGACGTATCGTGCTGACATTACCCTCCTATGTCAGAGACACTATGGACGTATTAAGTAAACTACATGGTCTAATTATTGAAGAGGATACTCTCTTGATTACTTGTGACGTAGAGTCACCTTACACGTCCATTAGACATGATAAAGGTTGTGAAACTGTTAAGTATTTTCTCAATATGGAGGCTAAAGAAAAACAGGACAAACAATTTTATTGTGAAACTTCTCAAATTTGTCCATGAACATAACTTCTTTGCCAACATTTACTTAAGGTGGTGGGAAGGAGAGGTTGTGTTTGGTGATTTGTTGATGAAATATATGGACAATGTGATCCTTTGGCTGCGGTACATAGATGATCTTTTGATCCTATGGAAAGGGGGTGAGCAGCTCTTTAGGAAATTCTTGAAAATACAAATTATTTGAACTTGAAGCTTACTTGCTCTATGAACCTGGAACAGGATGAATGTTTGGACATTAAAATAAATAAAGACCAAACAGGGCACCTTAAGAAAGATCTTTTTAGAAAACCTATGGCCACTAACTCTATACTAGAATTTAGCAGCTGTCATTCATGGCCCACAAAAAGAGTAATTCCAGTCTGGGAATTCCTACGACTGAGAAGGAGCTGTTCTAATTTACATACTTTCTATTCACAATCCAAACAATTAAAGTTAAGACTAAAATCCAGGTGTTATACCTGCAAATAAGTAAGAAAGCCTTTCATAGGGCCTTACACACGAACAGAGAAAATCTACTTATACCACAAAGAAAGTTAGATTCATCACCACTTATAATGAAAGACACAGAGAGATTATAAGTATCCTGAATAAACATTGTGACATTCTTAGGACTGATGATGACCTGAAAGAAATGGTGGGTGAACACATTGCAGTTAGTTGGAAGAGGGCCCCGACTATCAGTAATAAATTGGTGAGAAGCCACTTTATACGTAATCAGAAACAGAAATTAATTTCTGGCACCCATAGCTGTCGGTCTTGTTCCTTCTGCAAATATATGCACAATTTGAAAGAAGTACAAATCTTTCCAAGAGGCACTAAACAAATAACTGATTTAGCTAACTGTAGATCAATAAAAAGTTCTTGTGAACAACTTCATTAAAAAATTCCTTATTAAAAAATTCTCAGACACACTTTGGTCTTAATGGTAACATATAAACGTTTGCAAAATTTTGCAAAAAGTTTATTTTTATTAGACACAAAATTGAATTAGGTAAAATAAATAAATAGATAAATAGCTGATCAGCTAATACAAATAAATAAAAACAAATAAATAAGTGCAGTATCAATGAATAAAATAAAATAAACACAACAGAAATACACAATAAAACTCGATCCAAAGAAAGTCCATAAGCCCTCAAGGGTTAATAATGTGGGTTTGATCCAGAGCGGAATGAATTCAGAAACTCCTTCAACAGCTGAGATGTTGAATGCCAAATTGTAGCTGGAGGGGAGCTGAAATGACAATGAATCCAAATCAAAAGAACAGCAGAGAACCAAAATTAAGGTGATCAATTTTACTTACACCATGTTTTGGTCTCTGCAGCAGCGGTCAATCCCTATGGAAATAGCAGTGGAAGCGGATATTTCTTCAATGTAGAAGCCGGTGTCGGATGACCGCTCCACTCAGGGATTCTCACTGTATCAAAGCCGGTCTGTAATGACTACGTCATGTAACGTCAGAATGGGCGGAGCGGTCATCCGACACCGGCTTCTACATCGAAGAAATATCCGCTTCCACTGCTATTTCCATAGGGATTGACCGCTGCTGCAGAGACCAAAACACGGTGTAAGTAAAATTGAGCACCTTAATTTTGGTTCTCTGCTGTTCTTTTGATTTGATAACCTGTATATTACCTGCTGTATCTACTCAATATGTATTTTTGCATTTTTTAAATGGCCATCACTATGTGGGATTATATTTGGGGAGATTGCATTACCTTATCTGTTATTTATACCGTTAAAGTAAGCAACTTCTATCTCAATATACTATGTGAATACTATGAATTATATAATGATGCTGTGACAGGATTGGTGGTGTCCACTGGGTACCAGATACAGTATAAGGGTCTATTTGACCTACATTGCCATTCAAACTCGCCTGTTGCCCTCTTATAAGTGATTGTTCTCTTACCCTGTTTTTAACAATGAGTTAGGAAATTCAAGATACACATTATATTATGTGTTTTCACGCTTAAACCCGCTCTCATACGTCCTGTGAGCAATTTTGACAATTTTAATTATTCACTCCGGCTTACGGCCAGTGCACTGTTTTATTTATTTTTCAGTTGTTTTAATTCTGATTAATGATTATGCCTCTGTATTCTTAACGATCGGTCTATATTTTAAATGCACATATACTTACATTATCTGTGTTTACATAGTTGTGACACACCTTTCTAATCTACCCAATGAGATTTGTTGGGCGTTGCAAGAGAGTCTGACACCATCAGTGTCATATGCACATGATCGATTTAACCAATTGGGTTCTTTATTTTCCGGATAGGTTGCTTGGTGGGTGGGTGTCACATACTCGTTATGTATTGGTTAGCTTCTCCTTTATAAGATTAGGTCCAACTGGTATCCTGTTAGCCTTTGACAAAGTTATGGCGAAACTTGCATCAGGCGACTTCTACCTGTTGTGAGCTGTTTAAAATAATATGTGTGAAATTTGTTCCACATATGCATTGTAGCTAGTTTTTGTACTTAGCAGGGTGCCTTTTCTAAAGTATTGTAACTTATTATTTATATGGGACTATATCCCGACTTTAATATGGTACTTACCTAGGTTATTTATACATTATTTAGAGTGTCCTCCTAATGTGTGAAAATTGTTCCACATTGGGCTTTTACTAGCTACCGGAGTGCTATTAGGGGACCCCTCCTTAGGCTTATATCCCTATAGTTATACTATATTTGGGACTGTGTAGCTGCCGATATCCTGACTCAGTATTTTGTTAATTATATAGAAGGTCACCCTATAGTTCTCTGCTCACATCATAGTTACTGCTCATGCGCTGCAGACTCACACAGGTCTGATCTGTGCCATTTTTAATTGATTTTGCTGTATGTTATGTTTGGTGTGTACTTGTTTCCATTAGTTACAGAATTGTTACTTTGTACCTTTAATTTTTGATCTAATAAAAGTTATATTTTAAATCTGTTTTTTCCTATCCGTATATTCATATTGTTCTAAAGTGAGTGCTTTGATTGGTACTTCTCTTTCTTTCCCTCATATAATATTATTATTTAGCACTTAGCACCCCCCACAATCCTCTCTTTGTGGGTCTAAAATTTGTACCCTGTGCTACACACGATTACCTCTTATTTTTGTTTATTCTCTTCTTAAATGGCATAAACGTTTATAAAAATATAAATTCAATCCATATTTTGCACAATAAATGCGTGAAAAGGGCTCAAGAGTACTTGTGAAATTCCTGGCAATACATTTCCATACAATGTAAAAGAAAGATGCTTCCCATATCAAAGGCTTTTTATATTCTAAGTGGATATTTTCCAAAATGCTGCTGAATGTCTCAGGTTTATACACTTTGACCTAAAAAGATGTTTAAAACATTAATTAAGGAAATGGTCATTAGTTCATAGCAGTGAAAAAGTAAATGAAGGGGCCTATTTATCATGATGTGAACGGACATGATCCGATATTGTGGATCATGTCCACTGCACATCGATAAATGCAGACAGCATACGCTTTCTGCATTTATCATTGCACCAGCATCCTTAAAATGTCTTTGGATGAGGAATAAATTATATGAAGCCACTCACAGCCAAAGTAGCTAATGTACTTAAAGGACTAGTTCACTATAAAATTGGTTTCCCCTAATTTTTTCCAATTACTTGCTTTACCAGTAACAACATTTTTTTTTTTTTAAATCATGTTTATTTCTATGTGTGAAATAGCTTCTTTTGCTCATTTAAGCCCCAACCCATGCAAACTGGACAACATTAATTCTCATCTTATCCCAACCTAAATATTAAGAAAGAACAGTTTAAAACTGGCATTTGTGTGCTAAGGCCCAAACAGAAAACTTTCTAGAAACATTTACTTTTTTGTTAAGGATAACAAGAATGTGTATTTCAAATATAAACAAACTGCATGTTTTTATTGATCACTTTGAAAAATAAATATACTAATAAATGAATATGACTCTACAAACATTTGGTTAGCAATGTAAACTTTTCATGCAGTAGTCACCTAGATTACGAGTTTTGCGTTGCGGCTTGGTCGATATAGCTATACCGCAAGCATCTGCCGCCCACCCGCATTGCAGCTATTAACTCATTAATGACCACAGCACTTTTCCATTTTCTGTCCGTTTGGGACCAAGGCTATTTTTACATTTTTGCGGTGTTTGCGTTTAGCTGTAATTGTCCTCTTACTCATTTACTGTACTCACACATATTATATACTGTTTTTCTTGCCATTAAATGGACTTTCTAAAGATTATTTTCATCATATCTTATAATTTACTATAAAAAAAATTATAAAATATGAGGAAAAAATGGAAAAACACACTTTTTCTAACTTTGACCCCTAAAATCTGTTACACATCTACAACCACCAAAAAACACCCATGCTAAATAGTTTCTAAATTTTGTCCTGAGTTTAGAAATACCCAATGTTTACACGTTCTTTGCTTTTTTTGCAGGTTATAGGGCAATAAATACAAGTAGCACTTTGCTATTTTCAAACCACTTTTTTTCAAAATTAGCGCTAGTTACATTGGAACACTGATATCTTTCAGAAATCCCTGAATATCTCTTGACATGTATATATTTCTTTTAGAAGACATCCCAAAGTATTGATCTAGACCCATTTTGGTATATTTCATGCCACCATTTCACCTCCAAATGCAAAAAATTGTTCACTTTTTCACAAATTTTTTCACAAACTTTAAGTTTTTCACTGAAATTCTTTACAAACAGCTTGTACAATTATGGCATAAATGGTTGTAAATTCTTCTCTGGATCCCCTTTGTTCAGAAATAGCAGACATATATGGCTTTGGCATTGCTTTTTGGTAATTAGAAGGCCGCTAAGTAAATAAAGTTATTAACCCCTAAACCTCCGGCTTTCCACATCTCCTCCATTAAATAAACCAATTAACCCCTAAACCGCCGGCCCCCACATTGCAAAACACTAAATTAAACTATTAACCCCTAAACCTAACACCCCCCTAACTTTAAATTAAAACTACAATATAACTCTAAATAAATAAAAACCTACCTGTAAAATAAAAATAAACCTAACATTAAACTATAAATTAACCTAACCTTACTATTCTAATAAAATAAAAAAACTACCAATTAAAATATCTAAATTACAAATTTAAACAAACCTAACACTTCAAAAAAATAAAAAAACCTAAATTACAACTAAAAAAAACCAAATCCTACGAAAAAATTTAAAAATCTAAATTTACCAAAAATAATCACTAAAATTACGAAAAATAAAAAACGCTAAGGTTACAAAAAAAATAAATGAAATTATCAAAAATAAAAACAATTACACCTAATCTAATAGCCCTATAAAAATAAAAAAAAAATAAAAAATAAAAACACCCCTAGCCTACAATAAACTACTAATAGCCCTTAAAAGGGACTTTTGTAGGGCATTACCCTAAAGAAATCCGCTCTTTTACCTGTAAAAAAATACAAAGTCCCCACAATAGTAAAACCCACCACCCAACCAACCCCCCAAATAAAAAAACTAAATCTATAAAACCCTAAGCTACCCATTGCCCCTAAAGGTGCATTTGTATGTTCATGCTCTTCAAAGGGCATTTAGCTCTTTTGCATTGCCTTTAAAAGGGCATTTAGCTCTTTTTCAAGTGCCTATACCTAATCTAAAAAAAATACCCACCCAAAAAATTAAAAAAATAAATAATACTAAACCCAGGAGATCTACTCACGGTTCCTGAAGTCCGGACATTCAGGCAGCGAGAAGTCTTTATCCAGGCGTCGAAAAATCAAATCAGCCAATAGGAATGCAAGGGACGCCATTTTGAAATGGCTATCTTGCATTCAACTTCAGTGTACCGCGGCGACCGTATGAAAAGGATGCTTCATGCAGGATGGGATCAGCTTCCAGGATGGCTCTGCTCTGTGCTGCCGGGATGAAGATAGAAGACATCCCCGGGATGGATGAAGACCTCGCCGCCTGGATGAAGACTTCTCATCATTTTGTAAATCTAAATAATAATCAACCTCTTTGGTACTGAGCTTTCACACCCTTGGTTATTTGTTTAGTTAGGAAAAATATCCATATTTGGAGTTATTATTTCCTCAATATGTCAAACAAACCTTTTATGTTTGTTCGCTGTAATAAAAGAGCTTTAATCTCTGTACATGAAATACAGATAAAGAATCCCTCCATGAGTATTGGCCTTTCCTTTGTATCCCCTTTTATTTATCATATCAATATGAATAAATATTGCACTAAGCAAAGAAATAAATATATATATAATCTCCAAATGATTTTTATAAATACTGAAACTATTAAATATTCATGATTCAATTCCCAATTCCCTGGGGTTCCAGAATAAATGTGGTTAAAATATTTACCTTGGAATGAACATAAACATATAGTATAATATTCTAATCTCAAAAAGTACTCAGATTTGATAGAATTCACATCTTTCATTTTGATAGACAGGCATGTAGCTATTGGCCAATGTGCCACTAAGATATGGCTGCACCTCATTGATGAGGCTTGTTAGGGATTGCCTGGTATTTCAGGGCTAGCCTGATATATATCAGAAATGTTTCTCTCTGTGACAAGCTATTAAGCTGTTAGTTCTCTGGTTTGAGTGCTTCTCTTTTTGTGCAGTACAAATATTAGCACTGAATGATTCACACTGTAGTTTGAATAAACATCATAGGTTTATCAGTAAAGGAGAAGTAGTTAATATATTCACAATATTCAATCTAAAGTATAGCTAAATATTGACAAAAAATGCACAGTATCTCTTTTAATAATATAACACAGTCAACTCCAACCCCTGTGAGATACTACTCATAAAGTTACAGCTTTCTCAATTCTGACAAGTTCAGTAATTTGGTGATATTTTTTTTTACTCCATTTGTAAACCATTTTGTCCTTCTGTTTTAGGGTCTCCTTTATGTCAGTTGGTCCAACAATGAAAGATGTATTACTTGTACCTTGCTACAGAGCAAGTGCGCTCTGCATTTTTTAAAAACAAAAAATCTAGATATGGGTACAGGTAGATATTTAACAATAGGGAAACTTCTCTAGTATGTTCTAATGTTCTAAACAATAACCATTATCTTAGGTAAACATTTTAACACTCTTTTACCTGTAAAAAAAATACAAAGTCCCCCCAACAATAAAACCCACCACCCAACCAACCCCCCAAAATAAAAAAACCTAACTCTAAAAAAAACAAAGCTACCCATTGCCCCTATAGGAGCATTTGTATGGGCATTGCCCTTAAAGGGGTATTTAGCTCTTTTACATTGCCCTTAAAAGGACATTTAGCTCTTTTTCAAGTGCCTATCCCTAACCTAAAAAAATACCCACTCAAAAAAATTAAAAATAAAAATAACACTAAACCCAGAAGATCTACTCATGGTTTCTGAAGTCCGGACATCCAGGTGGCGAGAAGTCTTCATCCAGGCGGCGAGGTCTTCATCCATCCTATTGGCTGATTTGAATTTGAAAAATCAAATCAGCCAATAGGAATGCAAGGAACGCCATTTTGAAACGGCTACCTTGCATTCAACGTCATTGTACGGCGGAAACCATATAAAGAGGTTTCTCCGCGCAGGATAGGATCAGCTTCCAGGATGGCTCCACTCTGCGCTGCTGGGATGAAGATAAAAGACGCCCCCAGGATGGATGAAGACCTCGCCGCCTGGATGAAGACTTCTCGTCATCTGGATGTCCGGACTTCAGAAACCATGAGTAGATCTTCTGGGGTTAGTGTTAGTTTTTTTTTTTTTTTGGGTGGGTTTTTTTTTTAGATTAGGGATGGGCACTTGAAAAAGAGCTAAATGCCCATATTTAAGGGCAATGCCCATACAAATGCCCCTTTAGGGGCAATGGGTAGCTTAGGTTTTTTTTAGAGTTAGATTTTTATTTTGGGGGGGTGGTTGGGTGGTGGGTTTTACTGTTGGGGGACTTTGTATTTTTTTACAGGTAAAAGAGCTGATTTCTTTAGGGCAATGCCCTAAAAAAAGGCCCTTTTAAGGGCTATTGGTAGTTAATTGTAAGCTAGGGGGGGGGGCTTTTTATTTTTATAGGGCTATTAGATTAGGTGTAATTGTTTTTATTTTCTTTATTTTTTTGTAATCTTAGTGTTTTTTATTTTTGGTAAACTTAGATTTTTAAAACTTTTTGTAGGATTTGTAGTGGTAGTTTTTTTTTTTAAATTTGTAATTTAGATATATTAATTGGTAGTTTTTTATTTTATTAGAATAGTAAGGTTAGGTTACTTTATAGTTTAATGTTAGTTTTATTTTTATTTCACAGGTAAGTTTTTATTTATTTAAATAGTGTTATATTGTAATTTTAATTTAAAGTTAGGGGGGTGTTAGGTTTAGAGGTTAATAGTTTAATATAGTGTTTTGCGATGTGGGGGGCCATCAGTTTAGGAGTTAATAACTTTATTTAGTGTCGGCGATGTCAGGGAGCGGCGGAATAAGGGGTTAATAACTTTATTATAGTGGCAGCGATGTTGAGGAGCGGCAGAATAGGGGTTTATAACTTTTATTAGTGGTGGCGATGTCAGAAGCGGCAGATTAGGGGTGAATAACTTTATTTAGTGTTGGCAATGTAAGGGTGGCGGATTAGGGGTGTTTAGACTTGGGGTTTATGTTAGGGTGTTAGGTTGCAACATAACTTTTTTTCCCCCATAGACATCAATGGGGTTGCGTTACGGCGATCGCCATTCCGCACTTCAGGTGTTAGTTTTTTTTCTAACACTCTCTCCCCATTGATGTCTATGGGGGAAAGCGTGCACAAGCACATATTCTCAGCCCTTGGCTTTTGTGCGTTATGGAGCTTAACGCCACCATATCGCACGCACAAGGAGGCTTTTCAGAAACTTGTAATGGCAGCACTATGGGGGGGTGAAATAACGCAACTTTTGCACCCTGTTTAGCGCAAAACTCGTAATCTTTTAAAATTCCCTGTTTCATGCCATAGAACCATATCAAATAATTGGGTAAACTTCAATTTATTTAGTTAAGTATTGGGGAACATCTGGGAAAAGGTACTCTGTGAATACTGAGCAACTGTCATTTATTATGTATACATGTAACAGCACCAAAATTTTAAAATGAAATACAAAAAGGCTGAAATTTAATTATTGTTATTCAACAGATGAAAAATAAAGCTCATTCATTACAATACACAAAACATTGAACTTGTAAAAGTGCATTATTTTCAGGACTTTGATAACAATCGAAGCCTTATCAACATCTAAACCATTCATTAAACCGTATTTGTCTACACACTGTAATTTAATCATGACTTTTCTACCATTAGAAATACAAAAATTGTTTTGAATAGTTGCTTTCCATCCCTCATTATTGCAGGTCATTCAGATCAACTGAGTTTTGTGATGCCATAAATTAGACATGATAGATTGATAGAGAGAGAGAGAGAAAGAGAGATAGGCAGATGATTGATTGATAAACAGACAGATAGATTGATGACAGATAGATTGACAGTCAGATAGATTGACAAAGTTAGAGAGAGAGATGGATAGATAGCCATTTTGCTGTGTATTCATTTTTTTCTTTATTTTGAGATACTTTTTAAGATTGTAAATTAATTGTTGATTTGCTTATCAAATCTCACCACTAGAGAATGCTTTGCCAACTTGACTGATTACTATGTTTTGTATTTTAGCTTTCCAAATTACCTCCAGGATAACTAAACAACATATGGCGCTTGTAATTACATTTTCTTTGTTCATACCAAGTTACAAATCTGTCTGATTTCTTTAAACTGATGCACTATATAGATGAAATGTTTAAACATATTGTTTATAATATATATTGTATAAGTTCTGGATATATTGAACATAGAAATCATTGAAACATTTTCATTCCTTGAAATGAGTGTATTTAAAAATTAGTAGTTTTTTTTTAACGTTATAAAAAAGATCTCTAAAGCTAATAACTAAAAAAATATAGAAATAGTTTGGCCAAATGTTTTGGAACAAATATTCGGGGCTCCAATGCACTATATACAGTACCTGTGTATATATGCGTTCATATGTATTTATGTGTATATATGTTTGTAAATACATATATACACATATAAATAAATACATATGTATACATATATAGGCATATAAATCTACATATATATCCATCTTTAGACATGTATATGTTTGTATCTCTATTTTAAATCCCTTTGCCTGCCTTTTTGTGTAATATTTTTTTAAAACTATTTTTTATTAGATAGTGTTATTATGACCCCTTATTGCTCTTGCACAAATGTTTGCGCTACTCTCGTAATCTGGCCCTTGATTGGATGCATAAGCCAAGTCCCAATGTAATTTAGTTTATTGTTGGTAGAGAAATGTAGGAACTCTTGCATATCTAACTAAATAGGAGGTAGCCCTCATTTTACACCTGTTCCATTTGCTCCATTTCACAATAGTGTCTGATACTAGTGATCAAATATGACTGTGCACAGAACATTAGAGTAGTAGTAGAGCGGTATCATACTATCTTAACCAAAATACCAGTATGAGTGAGGAGGTCAAACAATTTTTATTGAATATGATAGAGTTTATTTTAACCCATAATTTTTTCGTATTCGATGACAAATTTTATTTACAGACCTGTGGGACAGCGATGGGCACTGCATGTGCCCCAACCTACGCTAATATATATCTGGGCTGGTGGGAGGAAACTGTGGTGTTCAATGATAATCTAAAACACCTTACCCAACACATCTCCCACTGGTCCAGATATATAGATGATATTCTATTTATATGGAATGGTCCTGAGAATCTCTTGCATGACTTCATTAAAATTCTAAATGATAATCCATTTGGACTATATCTCACATCTAACATACAAAAATCCAAAGTGGAATTTTTGGATATAACAATTCGAAATACTGATAGCTCTATTGCTACAGAAGCGTATAGGAAGCCCACGTCCACTAATAATATCTTGCATGCTAGTAGCTATCACCATCCTGCTACTATTAGAGGACTACCTATGGGAGAATATATACGTTTAAGGAGAAATTGTAGCACCATTGAAAATTTCAAAATAGCTGCTAGAGAACTTAGACAAAGGTTACTTGAAAGAGGCTATTCAAAAAAAATGCTTGCGAGAGCATATAACAGAGCATTACTGAAAGATAGGGGAGAACTACTTACCCCTAAGATTAAGGAGAATAATACCCCCCTAAGATGTATCACTACTTATTCCGCACACAGCGATCAAATTACTAAAATTCTGACCAAACATTGGCATGTCCTAACTAGAGATGAACTTCTAAAACCGTTAATAACAGAGAAACCTCTAGTAACATATAGGCAAGCTAGGAATATTAAGGATACACTGGTCAGTAGCCATTACGATAGAAATGCTAAAAAATTGCCTATATATGAAGGCTCTATTGCATGTGGACACTGCTCAGTATGTCAACACATGGTTAAAAAACAAAAAATATTTGACAGATTTGGAAAAACCTGGAATATTAAACAACACATAAATTGTCAAAGTACTAATGTTATCTACTGTATATCTTGTAGCTGTAATTTATATTACATTGGAATGACTACAAGGAGCATGGGCACACGCATAACTGAACACCTCAGCAATATTAGAACAGCCCAAAGAGACGTAGACAAATCCAAACAAATTACTAGTGTTGCCAGGCATTTTCTACGCTATCATAATGGGAAAACCAGTGCCTTAAAATGTTGGGGTCTTGAAAAATTGAAGCCCGGAATAAGAGGGGGTAACACTGAGGATAAATTGTTACAGATGGAAACCAAATGGGTTTTCAATCTTAATACTGTCATGCCCCATGGCATGAATGAGTATAACAATTACTGGGTGTATATCTGATCTGCTATGACTGGCAAAAAGTTTATTCCATGTAGTTATTAACATAGCCCACTGTATTCAATTCTATAATTTGGTGAGCTTGTATCACTTCATAAAAATTATAGGAATACTGTTATGTAAATGAGCATATACATTTTTGGACTATTAGTCTGCTCTTCTGTCCCAATCGTTGTATAATGTATGTATATTCAAGATCTAGTATATCAAAGATCTTGAGTCAACGTTATATATTTAAAGATTGGGACCCAGAAGAAATATTATATATTTATGCATTCACGCAAAATAGACCATAATCCAAATAAGTAACTTCCATCTATAAGGTAATTTTTGTGGTTTCATAGTAATTGATTCTTCAAAATGGCAGTGATACTTCATAAAGAAGAACTGTAACCTTGACTATTGGGTAATCACAATATAATCCTAAATCACATATATACTGCATTACCGGTACATGTTCAGGCATATTGGGTGTGATTTTATAAATATGAAAAACAACAGTGAGGTATAAGTGGACAGCTTACTTTACTCTTTGTTTGATATTCATATCATGATCTTAAATCATATCAGTATGGCAGTCTTTGTACAATGGTAAATATAATGCAGGTAAATTTATGGATATATTAATAATAGTATTTCCATAGTCTCTAAAACTTTTGTACTCTTCTACTCCAGTAAGTATCGTTATATTTTGAATCGATATAAGGAAACCTTTTAAATATAAACCTTATAGCTTATGGTAAACATTACTTAGAAATGTAAGATCTTCATTGTTTGGATAAAACATTGTCCGTATAATGTATAAATTCGTATTTCTAATTTAGCAGTGTTGTTACATGGAATTACTTCTTACACGCTAGCAGCGGAACACTGAGCATGCGCGGCATATCATTTAGTTCCTATAGCCATACAGCACAGTCGGGTTAGTAGGCGTTGTCTCCCTTGTACAACCATTGGATAATAATGGGGCGTTCTCCCTGTAATCCACGTGATTGGCTAACTGTGGCCTTCAAATGAGTATTTAAGTCCACGCATCCGGTAGCCTCGGGTTTTACCAAATGTCAGTGTAAAATACAGCATTGAGAAAGGCTAGGTCGTAGCCGGAACGTGTTTGCTCCATATACTTTTAATCCTCCCATTTCAGTCACTTCAGCCACCTGATGCCGATGTTTCCTGCTATCGGCCAGGAAACAGAGAAGTGACTGTGGGCTTGTTTTTAGTTTATTCACTGTTTGGTAGTTGGTGTGGTAAACGGTAGGGGTATTTACCCCATGTTTTTTAATATATTCAATTAAAGTATAGTTTTTTTAACTAACTTCACAATAACTTAAGTAAGAATGAGTGCTGCAATAGCCCCTATCTTTCCTTTCCTTTTTTGTGTATTACATTAGAGTAGTTTGCCATTTGTTTTCTATCTTAAAAGGTCAGTACAGTGAACTGTAAAAGAAACTGCTATTATGCATATAAAAGAACATAAATATAATACAAATATTTTTTAATGCTGACCTTTTAATATTGAAGATAAAAGGAAGTGTATTTCCTCACTAATATCAGAATTTGAGAAATGTTTTAGCTTCTCCCACTTCCTAATCAACTATAATAAATTAGAGATTCTCAATGTCTCTATGAAACCTAGCGACTTTATCAAACTAAAAGAAATTTGCTCCATCAAACTACAAACATTACACTTAAAATACTTAGGAGTGGTACTGACTCCTCATCTCCCTTGCCTATTCACCCTCAATTATAACCATTATGCCAATCCATACAGTAATCCTTTCTAACATGGAAAGCCACTGTCTTGGTGGGGGAGAATCCAGACTGTTAAAATGAACACACTACCCAAAATATTATACGTACTCCAGGCAATGTCAATTGCGCTTCCTAAATTTTTCATACAGCAACTACAGAGCTTCATTAATACATTTATTTGGGGTAAAATCAGACCCAGAATAAACAGAAACACAATGTATAGGTCCCTACAAAATGGTGGTTTGGGATTAATCAACATTTGTTTATATTATCACTCAGTTGTCATACAAAAGATTCTTGATTAGCAGTGCAGAGGAGTATCCAAAGCATGGTTAACACTAAACTCCCACTTACTCAGAACCCCTGCACCAGGACCCCTTTCCTGGCTCCCCAAAACCAAAAGAACGCCCCCCCCCCCCGCTCAACTTCCTTCCTCTATAGGAACATCTTTAACACATCGGACTACTTACTCAAATCAAATCCAACTCTTTCCACAACCGTATCTCCTCTCACTGCGGTCTTCCCAAATACATAATTAATGGGGGGATATAAAACTCACAAAAAAGACCACATTGTCCAAGAATTACTCAATTCAGTCACTATTGCTAAATTACTAGACCAAAGCAAACTAAAACCAAGGACGGATCTTCAATCCACCCTCTTTGGCTTGTTCTCTTCATGGTTAAAGTATGCCCAATTTCACCATTTCATGCATAAGACCAAACACAAGCAAGACTTAACCAGAACCCCTACCCCCTTTGAACAGATATGCCTTACAGGCATGCTTTCTAAAGGTTCACTTTCAATGGCAAAAGCCCTCCTGCACAATGCTCAATCCAGCACCCTCCCATCATACACTGACCAATGGCACCGTGAATTAGACACCACTATAGATGTTAAACAATGGCAGAAAATATACACTCAACCACGCAAATCCTCTACATCACCCAAGATCATCCAGCTAAATTATAAAACCCTCTTACACTGGTACTTTACACCAGTAAGACTTAAACACATCTACCCAACCTCCTCGGCATTTTGCTGGAGAGGTTGTAACACCCAAGGTAACATGCAACACATTTGGTGGCAGTGTACTAAACTAGCCCCCTTTTGGCATGGCGTCAAAAAATACCCTCCAATCACTTGAAAACTCAGATTTTAAACTAACACCCAGAATGGTTCTCTTAAACGAACAACCGTCACTCCGATGCAAAATCAAAGCAACCCTAATCAGAATAGCCTTAAATAGCACAAAGTCCCTCATAGCACTACATTGGAAATCAAATCAGCTACCCACACTAGAGAAATGGATCAAAACCACTGATTAAATGTTATCCTTAGAGGAATATGGCTACTATAAAAGGAATAAGATTTCCTTTTTTGCAGACCCTTGGTTCCTTTTATTCACTGTATGTACCATATGATAAGATAAATTTTGGTGAATGCACATATGTCAACGAGAGAACTTTTTAAATGATTATCTCCAGCTGGACAATTCAACATGTCCAATCAATTAACCACAGATTTAACCACCTGTTGGACTGACACATGAATTACTGTGAACTTTCCCAATATCTCAGATGCTACTAGACAACATCCTGTACCAGCTTTATCATAAATGTTCCTAACAGGTTTCATCTAACCACAGCTATGTTGTACCTTTCACTGATCCTTCTATGTGAGACATGCTATGTACATTGTGGATTTGCTTTGTTTTGTATTATATTTAAACCAATGCAAAATATTGTTAAAAAAAGAAGTGTATGTCTGTGAGCATGTTAAAAAAAAACTGTTAAAAAAATGTCCATTTTTTATATGCAGCAAAGAAAAAAAAAAAGATTCCCCACTTTCCCGCTGCCTTATTGATGGATAGCGACATGCCTCACAAGCATAAAAACTATGTTTATATTGCTGATTTTACATTTACACCATTAAATTCTGGACTTTAAATATAAAATAATATTATATAATAAGATATATATATATATATATTTTTTTTTTTAACAACTTTATTGAAGTTAATATTAAACAATACAAATAGTGGAGGCGCAGCTCCTTTTCATTTCTGCTTCAACAGTTGTCAGATTTTACTGAGTTACATTTCTTTATTTACTAGAGAAGTTTTAAATTAAAGGAGTCAACTCAATTTTACTCTAGACCCTTTTGCGGGTCAAAAAACATGTCATAAACAATCCAAGGAGACATCTAAGTACTCCTCCTATAATCATGGTAGCCCTACTGGCTTTGAGAACATTAACTAAAATGAATTGCACATAATATGGGTAAAGAAAATTAAAGCTAAACCTAAAAGGGGAATGAAGGTCCTGTTCCGTCCAGCCCACCCTATCAGGCCCATTTATCAAGCTCCGTATGGAGCTTGAAGGGCCGTGTTTCTGGCGAGTCTGAGCAGATGGACAGGAATTGCCGGAAATCAACCCAATCGAATACAATCGGGTTGATTGACACCTCCCTGCTGGCGGCCAATTGGCAGCAGGGGGCGGCGTTGCACCAGCAGCTCTTGTGAGCTGCTGGTGCAATGTTAAATGCAGAGAGTGTATTGCTCTTCGCATTTAGCGAGGTCTTGTGGACCTGATCCGCAGTGTCGGATCAGGTCCGCAAGACCTTTGATAAATTGGGGCCTATATCATGTCTGTCTCATCTATGTGTTCACCCAATTTGACCTATATTGAACAGATATCTTCCGTGAGTAAGTTAGTCGTTCTATCGGATTTCGTGTATTCCTCCCATGTTTGAGACATTTCTGCATAGATTTCCATCTTTTCATTTTTTAAGTAATAATATTCCTCTAACTCCACCAAGTCCGAGACTTTCCTGACCCACATTTCTAATGAAGGAGCCTCCCCATGTTTCCAATTATTAGCAATCAATATTTTAATTCCATTAGTCATAACTTTAAACAAGTTAAGGTTAGTTTTGTATTTAATGTTGGGGGGCTTATTCAATAACCATATCAGGGGGTCTAGTGGTAATTCGATGCCTAGTATATGTTCTATCTCTGAGATCACCTGTCTCCAAAAATTTTGAATTGTGTTACACCCCCACCACATGTGTGCAGTGTCACTATTGACATGACCGCATCTCCAGCATTGTTTTTTTTGTGAGCGGAATAGTCAGTGTAATTTTCTGGGAGTTAGGTACCATCTATGTAATAATTTGATATTTATCTCCAATATGGAGGAGGAAATTGAGGTTTTCAGGGTAGCCTGAAGCATGGAGGTGCTTGTTTGGGGAAGTATAATAGTTCCCAAATCGGATTCCCATATAATAAGAAATATTTTATATTAAGTTATAATATAATATTGCATTACTAATGTCAATTTTGCGACTTGCCTAGAATCTAATTAATTTACTTCCCATTCACTTACATGGGTTCATTTTACACAGATTTTTTTTTATGACTGTTCTTTTAGGAACATGACCCCAGCCTACGTGTACAGTTGTTTTAAAGGGACAGCAAACACTAAGGGCTAGATTACAAGTAGAGCGCTAAATTATCGTGCATCTGCAAGTGGGTAAATTTCCCCCATTCAGAGCAGGTGGACAGGGTTATGGAGCAGCGGTCTTTAGACTGCTGCTTCATAATTTGTGTTTCTGGCGAGTCTGAAGACTCGCCAGAAACAGGGGCCCACAAGCTCCGTTCGGAGCTTGATAAACGGACCCCTTAGTGTCCTTTAAATGTACTTCAACAAGTGAAAGATGTGGTAGTCACTCCAATACCCTTCTAATACTGACATAATTCACTAAAGAAACATTTAAAATTGTGTTACTTTCTCAAGGCTTCAAGTTGTTTTTATACTTCATATTTATTATCTGCATAGCTACCTAGCCAGTATTGTAAATTCAATTTTCACATCCATCCCATTGGGGTGGAAAACTCGGTTCTCTAAAGAATGAAAAAAAATAATTATATTCATTTTGCCATGAACCTTTTGGGAGTATAATATTTGAAAATCTTTGAGACAATATAACTTGAATGAAGTGTAAATCACAAAACACACAATCGGGAACATTTACATTTTTTCCTGGTGTCAGAAGATATTATGTTCCAGTCTTTTTAGTTTGGCTTCACTTTCTATTTTCATAGATAATGAATTAGCAAGACAGGCAAGAAACAATTTACTTTTACATGTTTATTGTGTGAAAGAAAGTAATTAATTTATGTTATTTATAAAACAAATATTGTGTACTAATTTAGCGCTATATATATATATTATATGGATTATTTAGAATATTTGACATGTATGTATAATAATTTAAAATAATTTGTATTATTATTTTTTAATAGTTTATATTTAATATTTCAATAATGCGCACTGAAGATAGCAATTCTTCATGTGAGAGTGTGAGGAGGAGATTGTGTGTGAAGTGGGAGGATGAGGAGGTGGTAACATGTAAAGGAAAAAGAAAACGTTACCAGGGGCTTATGTAATGGAGTGAGCTTAGATGGTGCAGACTATACTGTATATCATACATGATGTCACTAGTGATGACACTGATGATATTATCAATGACATGTATGATGTCATTAATGATGTCATGTAAAGCTCTCACAGAGGGCAGTGAGGGCAGTTTAAGTTAGGAACTTTCTTGCTTTTAAACACTTAAATTCTGGCTTTAACGTGTTTAAAATACATAAATGTTTAAATGGAATGTTAATTTTATGAAGAATGTTTTCCCTTAAATGAAAATTTTAATTTGCATTATTACAAATACTTTTAACTAAAATATCAGTGAACATTTTCTGTGAAATAACCTTGTAAGGCTGGTCATGTGATTTATTTTCTTCTTTTCTAAGGTATTCCAATGCCTTAAAAGAGCAGCCATTGGTATTTGTTAAACCACTTTAAACTAGTAAATTACATTACAGGAAACTCTAGTTAAGGTATTTCAATTTTGAATATAATTTTTTGCAATATACTGTACTTCTATTAACAAAATGTTTCTAGTAAAATTGATTACTGTTTTTAGCAGCATACACACATACACCAGAATTTAAACACTGCCCCTTCTGGAGAGCTGGTGGAAGTGACCTTTGACCGTTTTATCCCTTTAAACACACGAGAAAAGAAGCAGGTGTAATACAGGATTTTTCACTAAATCATATGTGGTCAAACAAAAGCAAAATATGGTAGCTAATAGACATATGCATTTGGATTTAGATGAATGTAAAAAAAACATGTTTCCATATTTGTTGCTTTCCTCCAACAATGATAACAAGTGTCCCTTTAATGAAACAAAAAAATAAACAAATGCATTTAATAACAATTTATCAATGTTCTTGTCAATTATTTAATAACAATTTATCAATGTTCTTGTCAATTGTTTCCAGTGTTATCCAATGTTAGTGTCACTTTTGTTTTTAGCCAGCCCTGACCCCATTAGCAAGGAAAATAAATAAATACATACAAAAATGTGTGTTGGCTGCTGGCTTGAAGCAGTAGCACTAGCTACCACTTTAACTTTATTTCAACTCCTGTCCATCTGCTACTCTGCTGCCCTGAAAATGATTCCTATAGGAAATACTAGACAAATGTATGTTTGTTAAGCTCTAAAAGACCCTCCTAAAAAAATATCAAACAAGACAAAATATCTTTTTTTTGTGACACTTTTTTTTTCTAGTAGTTAATAAAAAACAAAAACTGCTGTGTGAGATGAACAGATCTCTTTATAAAGCCACTGACTCAAATATCATCATGGGAAATTGAGTCTAAGATCTCATGGCTCTAGTTATCTCACAGCCTGCCAAACAAAATATTATGTTAATGTTATAGCTGTCCTGAACCTCAAAGATGTTCTTTACAAGGTAAAATGTCTCTGGGCAACGTATCAAAAAGCCTCTAAACAGTACTATCTTGTAAATGCTCCTTTTTTGTATTGCATGTAAAATAATCAAGAATCCTACTAGAATTTTATTGTCTAAGCCATATGCTTTTTTTTCACATTAATCCAAAGTCTATTTCTTTTAATAGAGCATAGTTTTAAATTTATTTTTCCATTCATACATGCTTGATATTTCTGTTTCATCTTCATCAACATAGAACTGTATTGCTTGTTTAAAGTGAAATACTTAAAGGGACATAAAACCCTGAAAAAAATATTTCATGATATTTATAGAGCATACCAGAAGTGTCAAGGACGGTATTATAGAACATAAAAGTAATATTCGTACTGGTAATTTAAAAGCTCCACTAGCTAATCATTTTTTTAAAAACTGGTCATTCAATCAGTCAGCTCAAATTTCAGGTCATTGACCATATTGAGAAAGCTCATAGAGGGGGTGATAGGGAGCAGAATTTGAAGCAAAGAGAATCCTATTGGATTTATGAATTGAGGACCCTTGAGCCCAAAGGTCTAAATAAAGATTGGGACCTGTCAGTATTTTTAGAGTCCCATGTCTTTTTCACTTTATCCTGTTAAGTATAGATATTTGGAATGTCAATTTGCAATTGTTAAAATTAGAGATTAATGTTGGCTTTGTCCTCTGTGTCAGATTTTTTGTTTCATATTTGTAATTGTACTTAATATATACCACTTGATATTGTGTATTATATCTGTAAATATTGTTTTGATTGCTATGAAAGAGTTAATATGTGTAATAATCAATAGCGCCATCTAGTGGTATGTTACTATATAAGTCAGTGATAAGTGTTTGTTTGGCATAGCATGAATAAGGCTAACACCCGAAGCGTTGCCCTTCTGTAACTATTGAATAAAAGTTACTTTGTTGTCACCCCCTGCCTGTTTTTAACTTTAGTGACTTAGAAACAGACAGACATTTAGAGGTTTAAAGGTTATAAAGTATATTAATATAACAATGTTGGCTGTGTAAAGATGTGGAATGGGTAGTAAAGGCATTATCTATCTTTTTAAACACTAACACTTTTTTGTGTTGACTGTCCCTTTAAAAGCAAAGAGAACTCCTTTGCAAGACATATTCGGCTAGATTACGAGTTTTTGTTGGTAAGGCTGTGCGGGGCTAACGAGCAGTTTCAGCTCACCGCTCACCTACAGACAACGCTGGTATTACTTTATTTTTAAACCCGGCGTAAGCCGCAAAAAGTGAGCGTAGAGCAAAATTTAGCTTCACATCTCCCCTCAATACCAGCGCTATTTACGGTAGCGGTGAGCTGGCAAAACGTGCTCTTGCACGATTTCCCCATAGGAATCAATGGGGCAGATTCGGCAGAAAAAAAAACTAACACCTGCAAAAAAGCAGCGTTCAGCTCCGAACGCAGCCCCATTGATTCCTATGGGAAAATACATTTTATGCCTACACCCTAACATGAACCCCGAGTCTAAACACCCCTAATCTTACACTTATTAACCCCTAATCTGACGCCCCGACATTGTCGCCACCTGCATAATATTATTTACCCCTAATCTGTCGCTCCGGACACCGCCACCACCTACATTATACTTATGAACTCCTAATCTGATGCCCCCAACATCGCCGAACCCTACATTATATTTATTAACCCCTAATCTGCCGCCCACAACGTCGCCACCACTACAATAAAGTTATTACCCCCTAAACCTAAGCCTAACCCTAACCCCACCTAACGTAAATATAATTTGTTCCAATCAGCCAATAGAATATGAGCTCAATCCTATTGGCTGATTGGATCAGCCAATAGGATTTTTTCTACCTTAATTCCGATTGGCTTATAGAATTCTATCAGCCAATCGGAATTGAAGGGATGCCATCTTGGATGACGTCACTTAAAGATACCGTCATTTAGTGTTAGTCGGAAAAAAGAGGATGCTCCGCGTCGGATGTCATGAAGATGGACCCGCTCCGCTCCGGATGGATGAAGATAGAAGATGCCGCCTGGATGAAGACTTCTGGCCATCTTTGGAAGACCTCTTCTGCCCGGATAGGATGAAGACTTCGGACCGTCTGGAGGACCACTTCTGCCCGGTTGGGTGAAGACGTCTCAAGGTAGGGTGCTCTTCAAGGGGTTAGTGTTAGGTTTTATTAAGGGGGGATTGGGTGGGTTTTAGAGTAGGGTTGGGTGTGTGGGTGGTGGGTTTTAATGTTGGGGGGTATTGTATTTTTTTTTACAGGTAATAGAGCTGGCAAAGTCAAAAGGCCATTTTAAGGGGTATTTGTAATTTAGTATAGGGTAGGGATTTTTTTATTTTGGGGGGCTTTTATTTTATTAGGGGGATTAGATTACGTGTAATTAGTTTAATAAAATTGTAATTATTTTATTAATTTCTGTAATTTAGTGGGTTTTTTTTCCGTACTTTAGTTTATTTAATTTAATTGTAATTAATTGTAGTTCATTTAGTTAATCTATTTAATGATAGTGTAGTGTTAGGTGTAATTGTAACGTAGGTTAGGTTTTATTTTACAGGTATATTTGTACTTATTTTAGCTAGGTAGCTATTAAATAGTTAATAACTATTTAATAACTATTGTACCTAGTTAAAATAAATACAAATTTTCCTGTAAATTAAATATAAATCCTAAGATAGCTACAATGTAACAATTAGTTATATTGTAGCTAGCTTAGGGTTTATTTTATAGGTAATTATTTAGTTTTAAATAGGAATAATTTAGTTAATTGTAGTAATTTTATTTAGATTATTTTAAATTATATTTAAATTAGGGGGGGTGTTAGGGTTAGGGTTAGACTTAGGTTTAGGGGGTAATAACTTTATTATATTTGCGGCGACGTTTGGGGGTGGTAGATTAGGGGTTAATAAATGTAGGTAGGTGTCGGCGATGTTAGGGATGGCAGATTAGGGGTTAAAAAACTTATTTAAGAGTTTGCAATGTGGGGGGGGCTCAGTTTAGGGGTTAATAGGTAGTTTATGGGTGTTAGTGTACTTTGTAGCACAGTAGTTAAGAGCTTTATATTCACATGTTAGCCCATAAAGCTCTTAACTACTGACTTTTAAATGCGGTAGGAGTCTTGACAGGAGAGGGTCTACCGCTCACTTTTTCCAAGATTCGTAATACCGGCGTTAGGAAAATCCCATTAAAAAGATAGGATACGCAATTTACGTAAGTGGATTTGCGGTATGCTCGATTCGCGGAAAAAAGTGAGCGGTACACCTGTACCTGCCAGACTCGTAATACCAGCGGGCGTTAAAAAGCAGCGTTGGGGCCTCTCAACGCTGCTTTTTAACCCTAACGTAAGACTCGTAATCTAGGCGATTGTTCTTAAAGGGATATTAAACTCAAAGTTTTCTTTCGTGATTTAGATAGAGCATGTGATTGTAAACAACTTTTTAATTTCCTTCTATTATCAATTTTTCATCATTCTATTGGTATAATTTGTTAAAAAAGCAGTGACATGATGCTTAGGAGTTGACCCATTTATGGAGAACTATATGGCAGCAATTTTACAAGAATGGTTTCCATTTGCAAGAGCACCAGATGGCAGCACTGTTTCCTACCATGTAGTGCTCCAGATGCCTACCTAGGTATCTCTTCAATGCAGAATACCATGGGAATTAAGCAAATTTGATAATAGAAGTAAATTGGAAACATTTTAAAAATGATATGCTCTGTCTGAATCCTAAAACAAAATGTTTGGTTTTCCTAATCCTTTCAGGTAAAAACTGCCGTTAGAGAATTAGGACAGGGATTGTATTGATGAGACATCTTATAGAATCTCACAAGGTGAGAGAGCTTTATAGAATCAGATCCTCTTGCCCCTATGTCATCATAAAGGGTATACAAAATGCTCAGAGAATACACATTTAATACTGCATAAAACTGTATAATTAGTAAGAATTGTACATCTATTAAATTAAATGAAGTTGTAAACTCTTAAAATATGAATCTTATGTATAAGTACAAGATATGAAAACATAAATGCATTGCCTAAGCCCTGCAGTATTGTAAATAAGCATGGCCAGCTCCAATTTGGCATTATATTGGAAAAAATCCCTAATAATTTCAGTTATACTTATTCATATAATAATTTGATGGAATGTTGAAGCATATCTACAAAATTCAAGTTCTAATTATCCATTCAGAAGTTCCTCTTACTATGTTACTGTCTATGACACCCACAAGGCCTACATTAGTCCTATGCTTTCTAACTAGGCAATGAGTGAAAAGCTACAAATACAGCTCTGCACAGTGAGTTCATGCACTTCTTAATGTGGTCTAAACGGCCTATTGTCTCTTTATTTCTATGGTGGTGAGATGATTCGGTGGGCAAAGTAGTAATTGCATCTTGCTACTATGGTATTGCTAGTGACATTAAAGACACATGACATTGTGGATTTTTTGAGGCACGTTGCAAGATTTTTCACCTTTTCAGGGAGACTGTACTTCCCGTGACACCTGTAAGAATGTATTACAAAAACTAAATAAATAAATGTTGGGGGGTGGAGTTAACTTTTGAAGCAACAGGACGCGTCTCCGTGAAGCACCTCTCTACAAGGCAGCTTCTAGCTATTTCTTTCTAAATATATGACACTAAGGTGATATGATCCCACATGTTATGGGGCTATACCTACTTTGCAACCTAAAGGAGCTGATAAATTGACGGCATCCTGCCCAAGATTCGCTTCAAACTTTCTACAAAGATCAGGCATCACGAATACCGTTCCTAGATGGCGGTGATGACCACATGGGGAGCGAAAGTGCGACATACACTTGCAGAGAATCGAACAGAACTTAACGACTGAGATAACTTCTATTTTTGCAACGGCTGCCCGCAGCGATACCTGTCCAATGCCACTTGATTCGGGTCACCAGACACATAGCACTGTTGCAGCAGCCCTTGAGACACAGCCAGCCTGGTCTTAGGGAATGACCTCACAGGCAGTAGATTCTCCTGCCTACACTGGAGTCAGTGACTACCGCTGGAACTATTCATCTTGGAGTGATATACTTGGTCCCTGGGAGACATACAGAGAGATGGGTCTAAGCTACCTTCTTGAGATTGCGATGTCATCTCCCTGGTGGTCCGAGAATGAACCGAAGGGGATCTACATAAGCCTTGGGAAGCTGCTGATTCAACCTACCAAAGACGGGTTATTGCAGATCTCACTATATGATGGAGACTGATGAGATAACCTTGTCTGATAGTGTTGGTTTTTGTTACATGACATGTATAGTCTTGTTTTCCATAACTGTATGGGGAGGTGTAGATTGGTCCTCAAACCATTTTATATTTTTCTTCCACCTGACTTCTTAATCTCTGTTGGCACCTATGTGTAGATTACATGTCTATGTTTATTTGAAGTTGGCTAACACCATTATTCTATGGAATGCCTAGCTTACTTTGCTCTCAGAGAATAGTGGTTCGCAAAGAAAGCTACACAGATCTGATATCTATATACCCACATTATTTGAGGCAGAAGAGCTCAATGCTCACAAGAAGAGTTTTGTTCTAAATGGCTGCAAGGGGGAGCTCAAATACTAGTATGGGAGGCTAAAGAACAGTGTTAACCTATATTTTTTATTCAGCATGGTATTAATTATTAATGTTTATCTCATATTTAGTATAAGAGTGTCTCTTCATTGACTGCATGTTTTTTATATATTGTATGTACTGGTACATTCTATTTCAGCACATAGCACTCACGAACCTCCCGGAAGGGACTCTCATATATACCTCCTTGCCATAGTTTACTGGCTAGTTAACGTAGGCTAAGACACCTACGTTAACTAGACACCTCAAACGTTAAAGCTTCTCACATATAGACCATAAACACGATCTCAACTAAATCTCCCACTAGCATGTGTACATAAAGGTCCATACAACTGGCAGGATTATATGGTATAAGTTTATATAGATTGTTACGCAAGACTGAGGGTGTGCTGCTCTGTCAGTGGTTACTTTGTCAGTGGTTACTTTTATTCTAGCATTACCAATACCCCGGGACCTATTACCCTTCAACAGTTACATACAGCTCCTAGTAAGACTACATGGTATGTTTTATTCTTGTACCTCATATTAGTTTTGTATTTGCTGAATATAATATCTCTTTTCTAGATATATAGGGTAAGCTAGCCCATACTTAACTTGGGTTAAATATACATATTTAATGGTATGCCATAGTTGGGAATTATCACTTAGATATGCCACTTTCTATACCAACATCAGGAAATAGTTTTTGAGCCCTGTTACCTTCCTTTTTCTTTGATTTAGATGCGACTTTGGTCGTTTCTTAGTATGATATCCAGAGATGTTATGAGTCCTTAATATATCCATAGTGCAAACCAATAACACATACTGTGTGTGCCTATTTATTATAATTTCACCTGGTTTTTGGTTTATAGCTATGGTAGCTCCCATAATATGTATCCACCAACTATAACCCCCCCTCCCAATATTGCTTACCGGATAAGCACAGGAAAATGCATGCTACTAAATTTTTATTATACTTTTTCCTATCCCCCCTAAACCTCTCATTAGGCGACGTTAAGGCTGCAAGAGTACATAAGAGACCCAAGCTTAATGCGAGAGGGTACAGTTTACTGAGTGGTTTCATTATAGTTGAAGGGGATGTATGACCATAATCATAACTTGTAAAATGAGATACAGTGCTATTGGCCTATCCTGTTACACAGGCTTGCATATTTTGAGACATTCCCACCCTTTAACGTATTGGGTTATTTACTGACAAATCTTATAGGGTGCCCTACTTTGCAACTTCTGTGTTGCTTCAAGAGATCTATACATCTGGCTGTATGTTAAACATGAAAAATGTTTGGTTTTATCTGTCTGTTTATATCATTTCTATAAAAAATTATTTAAAAAATAAAAATGTTAAAGACATTAGGAAGAATGTGTACCTGTAAGAATTATTATATTTTACAGGGTCTTCTCTCTTAAGTAACACACCACACCACATATATTGTATGTTTTGCCTAAGAATATATTTACAATTCTGTAGAATCTGAACTGGGTATTAAATCTCTATATTAAGTATATTAAAGAAAGAACACATTTATTCACAACAAAATTAAAGTAGAGAAGGCTTGACCTTCTAGTATATGTCAGTTTTATTATTCTGCAGGAAATGTGATCCTATCTAGAAGGACGTAGACTATACTGCAATAATCTTCTCTTTCTAGCTACAATCATTTTATGCTGTGAGCAAATTCACATAAGTTCTGTTTAGGTTTTGATAAAAAAACAAACAAATGATTTGTTGATTCCTAGATTCCTGTAAAGAAGAAAAAAAGTTAATGGAGCAATTTCTGATGTGTTCTGTAATTTTGCAAATAGAAGTGGCTCAAAGTACATTTAATTACCTCTTGACTAAACACATTACTTAAAGATTAGCAAGATTGTTCACTTCAATATGCAGAGATATCTCAGTATGATGGCTCCTTCTGTAAAGAATTATGTTGGCCTATTTGTTTATCCTGTTCTAAAATGTATTTTAATTCATTGCATCTCATCTGTTTATTTATGTTTGCTTTGCTGAAATATTAATTGCTTCACAGTATTAAAGTCAACTAATTTGCCTCATAGACACGATGCCAGCCCCTTTTGCTACTTGTTAGTTAATGCAAAAATAACAGAGCCAGAATGACTGACCATTGTTTTAAATCCGTGATTATAAATTATTTATTGTACCTTACTTTGCAACATAAAATTTGAATGTTACCCATCAGGATTACAAATATGCATATTTACATCCATAATTTTGATATATATATATATATATATATATATATATATATATATATATATGTATAAACACATACACACATAAATATATATATAAAAAAAACAGGGCAAAGTTCACACAGGTAATAAAAATCAGCTTATACAATATGTGTACATTCATAAATGCTGAATGAAAGGACTACCAATAATTAAGACCTAGATTAAAAGTGGGACGCAAAAATATTAGCACTATTGAGCACTAACATCGATCAAGTTAAATCAATAGCACTGTTATTCTTGCACTCCTATTACAAGTTGACAGAAAATAGGTAACTCTCAAGCTAATGTCTCAGGCACTCTAAGATCTTAAGATTGGATATCACGGGTCTACTAAATCCCGCATAGACTTCTTTGGGCGCTACTCTGTTATGCCTTTCACTTATGTACTAACCCAAAGTGCACTAAGATGAAGGTGCGCAACAAAGTAGTTGAAATAGCTTTGCTCTTCACTCAGTAGAAAATGTTATTTTTATTTAAGAGCGAGAGATAGGTAGGTATGTAGGTAGATATAGATAGATAGATAGATAGATAGATAGATAGATAGATAGATAGATAGATAGATGATAGATAGATAATAGAAAGAAATACAAATAATATTTTACTGGGTAAAAAACAAAACTGTTCTGACTATTTCTATTTTGAAAATAAAAAAAAGTTGTACTAACATTGTTTTACAGTGATATGGTAAATGAGAAGGTGTTGGACTCAAAAGGGTTCAAATGTGTGTATATATGTGTGGATTTCTATGTGTGTATGTATATACAGTATGTGTATGTGTGTATGTATATACAGTATGTGTATGTGTGTATGTATATACAGTATGTGTATGTGTGTATGTATATACAGTATGTGTATGTGTGTATGTATATACAGTGTGTGTATGTATATACAGTACGTTTATGTGTGTGCTAAATAGATATTGGCTGCCCTAAATATTCTCTGGTAATTCTTTTGAACCATTTACTTGTAAAAACCAGATTGCACTATTCATAGCAAAGGACCCGGCGATATTGATTGCTCTCCCTGTGCTATCAATAGGGCTCCAAGTCTGGGCCTAATTTAGCAGAATGTCACAATTTCAAAACCAGGAGAAACCTACAGATGGGTTGCAATGTAATATTTGCTCCTACATATGTTTAATAAAATGTATTTAACAGCTACAATATTGCCTTTAGTATATAAAAATGGAAATCTGATTAGTTAGACATATAACATTATTATGGCAATCAGCATAATCAACAAATTATTGTAAGTCATTATAACTAAAGAAAATAATTAAAACAAAATTACAAATAAAATTCTACATATTTAAATAATTTTATTTCTGCGAAATGCTAAAATAGAAGCTAAATATTGTTTTTAATTGGCCCCATAATTTTTGTAGCATGACATCTACTCAAAACATAATGTTGATTTAAAAAATAATAATAATAAAAAAAAATAGACTTGTCAACTGCCTTTTCTTGAAAATGGCAAAGGCTTTCTTAAAACAAAAATAAAAAATAGATGCACTGGTCAGACTAGAGTAATGATCTTTCTCTCTATGCAATCAGTGAATTCCTCCTACCTACCTGTCAATCTTTCAGTATCAGGGTATCTGATGGAATGACATGTGTAAAGGGTAATCCTTAGATCCTTTATCTCTGTCTATAGTAGCTGCACCAAGTCTGACAAATGCAGTAGCTAACATCCTTCATATTAAATAAAATGTAAGCTAAAGAAAGAAATCCTTCTGTAACAGATAAAACACGGACATATTCCCTGGGTGATAGCAGAATATTCTGTGGCATACTCTAAAAAGCTTTTCTTATGCCATAACAAAACAATTTACATTACAGTTGGATGGAAAACTGTACTGAGGATATTCTATTTGCATGTTGTTGTAACCTTTGTGATGATATATAACAAATTAAGTAATGAAGATATTCATACTGTTGCTTAAATCATAAATAAATTAGCAATGATTTTAATAAAACACAGGATATTCATGGTACAGTATTTTCTTGTTTTATAGGAAAAATAGATAGTGTTCAAACTATAGGAGAATACGTTTGTCACTGGGAAGGCACCATTTAAAGGGACATGAAACCCAAAAACTGTTTTTCATGATTCAGACTGAAACACTATATAGCAAACATTCCTCTTGTCTACAAGATTAAACACACAATTCTGACTCTGACATACAAAGCCCTCAACTGCACTTCTCCCCTCTATATCTCCGACCTTGTCTTCAGATACTCTCCCTCCCGTCACCTTCGCTGGTCTCATGACCTCCAACTCTCCTCCTCTCTTGTTACCTCCTCACATTCCCATTTACAGGACTTCTCCAGACTGACCCCCATCTTGTAGAACTCTCTGCCTCGCTCCACAAGACTCTCCCTTAGTTTTGATAGCTTCAAGCGCTCCCTATAGACTCTTCTGTTCAGGGATGCATACAACCTACACTAACCTTTCCTAATACCAGTTCCTCTCTGTCATTGCTATCCGCCATGAACTTCCTTAGAATGTAAGCCTAAGAGCCCAACTGCTTGCAGATCCTAGATCTATCCATTTGATCCCAATAATTGCTACCTTCTATACCGTCTATGTTTACAGCGCTGCGGAATCTGGTGGCTCTCTACAAATAACCGTTAATAATAACATTTATAAAAATTTAAACTTGGTCTACTTATTTATGCAATGATGTACAGTAACAGTAATATATATTGGTTTTTCTTTATTATCACTAAAACGGATTCAAAAACCTGCTGTGCCTGCTGTGTGAAGTTTCTGAATAGCACGGATACCGTCCATGGGAATCATCACCGATTTGGATATATATATATATATATATATATATATATATATATATATATATATATATATATATATATATATATATATATAAATAAGAGAAGTTCGTTATTAAAGGGTCAGTAAAGGCAAAATTACATTTTCATGATTCAAAAAGACTATACAATTTTTATAATTTACTTGTATTATCTAATTTGATTCAATGTCATGCTATTTATTGTGGAAAGTCAAACTTAGATTCAGAAGCAGCAATACACTAATGGAAGTTAGCTGCTGATTGGTAGATAGACATATTTGCCTCTTGTCTCCCTGCTCACCCAATGCTTCAGCTATAACTCTCTGTATTTCACTGTTGCTCCTTCAACAGAGGACAACAAGAGAATGAAGCACATGTGATAATAGAAGTAAATTGAAAATGTGTTTAAAAATGGTTTGCTTTCTCTGAATCATGAAAGAAAACATTTGGGTTTCATGTCCCTTTAAGGATCATTTAAGAGTTGAAATATCTTATAACACCTACTCATTTTCAAAATGAGCTTTAATCAGCGTTGGCCACAGTTATTTAAATTAATAATCATCATCAGCATCATCAGTAGCATTAAAAGGATGATACTACTGATGATTGCCTGTTATTTGTATTGCTCTAACATTCCCCTGCACTATACAGGGGGTACATTAAATTAAAGTGTCACATAACAATGCAAACAAAACTCAGAGCATTATAAGGCCATGCTCCCAAAATACCTTACAATCTATAATGTGACTGGAAAAAAAATGAGGGTACTGTGTTGCTTGTGGTGGTCATTGTCATGATATACTGAAGTGAGAGAACTTAGAAGCAATGTCACAGTAACATATTAGAAGAGACTGAAAGAAGACAGGAGTCATCTAGTTCAACCTATACAGATCCTACCTGATTTACAATAAAGAAGCTGCCAATTGGTTTTATGTTTATACAATTAGAAAGCTGACCCATTTAAAGAGACATTGTACACTAGATTATTCTTTGCATAAATGTATCAAAGCCATTTATCTGAGGTATTATTATCTAAGGCATTATTATAGTGGCATTATCTACAAAGTGGGACATCTCTGTTTGACATATTGGTTTTAGGGCAGTGGGTGGCTATCTTGAATATGATTTTGGATACACATCCAGTGATTCTATTGGAGGGAGGACAGATTGGGAGAGGATATTGGAATGTTAAGAAGCCAATTTCTTTTTAAAAATAATTTTTATTTTTCAAAGGAACATTAAATACAAATTGTAAGCTGCATGAAACTGTAGTTTTAAATCTGAGAAGCGTTTTACAGGGAATTATGCAGCTTTGTTTTGTCAAATAATATATTTCTTTTGCAAGATGTGCTGAGTCCACGGATTCATCCTAACTTGTGGGATATTGTCCTTCCTGACAGGAAGTAGCAAAGAGAGCACCACAGCAGCGCTGTCTATATAGCTCCCCCTTTAACTCCACCCCCCAGTCATTCTCTTTGCTGGCTCTAAGCAGGAAGAGTAAAGAGAAGAGGTGTTAAACTGTTAGTTTTTATTTTATCTTCAATCAAGTGTTTGTTATTTTTAAATGGTACCGGTGTTGTACTATTTGCTCTCAGGCAGGACATAGATGAAGATTTCTGCCTGGAGGATGATGATCTTAGCATTTGTAAATAAGGTCCACTGCTGTTCCCACATGAGCTGAGGAGTACAGGAAAACTTCAGTGTGAGGAACGTTTTTTTACTATACAGCAATGAGGTATGTTCAGTCATATTTCTGCAGAGACTGTGTTAACTCAGAAAGGCTGACAGTGTCCCCATTAGGGGAATGGTAAGCAGTAATCCTAGTGTTATCAGAGGTTTTACTAGCTTGCATAAAGGGTTAATTTTTTGTGGGCACTCAGTTTGTCATGTGAATTTGGGACAAACGTTTTTGTGTCTGGGAGTAACGTTTTCTGTTTTATGGGACATTTGCTTGAGGGTTCTTTGGGGTTGTTTATAACCCACATGGCTATCAGGCAGGGTTTGTTAGTTTTGTGTAGGCCCCAGCAACATCGAGTGAGGTGGGCGGGGCCTACATTTACAAGCAGCAAGCAACTTCTCCTGAGGTCCTGATAGTCTTCTGAGGGACTAATTGAAGCTTTAAACCCCATATTATCGCTTCCTTAGGGCAGGTAGGGCCACAGCAGAGCTGTGGCAAGGTGCTTTAGGGGGTTTTAACCGGTTTTAGACAATTATCAATCCATTTTTTTCATTTGTGGGTCTATTGCTTTTTTACTTGTGGTGCAATCCTTCTAAAGCTTAGTGGGTACACTGTTAAAATTTTGGAATTTTTGAAGCAATTTTAACCTGTTTTGCAAATTGTGTTTTTTTTCATTAAATAAAGTGTTTTCCAAGCTTGCTTGCTTCATTACTAGCCTGTTAAACATGTCTGACACTGAGGAAACTCATTGTTCAATTTGTTTAGAAGCCATTGTGGAACCCCCTCTAAGAATGTGTCCCAATTGTACTGATATGTCTATAAATTGCAAACAGCATATTTTGACTTATAAGAATTTGGCATTAAATGATTCTCAGACAGAAGGAAATCAGGTTTCGCCATCTAGTTCTCCCCAAGTGTCACAACCAGTTACGCCCGCACAAGCGATGCCAAGTACTTCTAGTACGTCTAATTCTTTCACCTTGCAAGATATGGCTTCAGTTATGAATACTACCCTCACAGAGGTTTTATCTAAACTGCCAGGGTTGCAAAGGAAGCGCAGTAGCTCTGGGTTAAGAACAAATGCTGAGCCTTCTGACGCTTTAGTAGCCATATCCGATATTCTCTCACAATGTTCTGAGGTAGGGATGAGGGATTTGCTGTCTGAGGGAGAGATTTCTGATTCAGGAAAGATGTTCCCTCAGACAGATTCAGATATGACGGCATTTAAATGTAAGCTAGAACACCTCCGCTTGTTGCTCAGGGAGGTTTTAGCTACTGTGGATGATTGTGACCCTATTGTCGTTCCAGAGATATTGTGTAAAATGGACAAATATTTAGAGGTTCCTGTTTACACTGATGTTTTTCCGGTCCCTAAGAGGATTTCAGACATTGTTACTAAGGAGTGGGATAGATCAGGTATTCTGTTCGCACCCCCTCCTGTTTTTAAGAAAATGTTCCCCATTTCTGACACCATAAAGGACTCATGGCAGACGGTCCCTAAGGTGGAGGGAGCTATTTCTACTCTGGCTAAGCGCACAACTATACCTATTGAAGACAGTTGTGCTTTCATTGATCCTATGGATAAAAAGTTAGAGGGTCTCCTAAAGAAAATTTTTGTTCATCAGGGTTTTCTTCTTCAACCTATAGCGTGCATTGTTCCGGTAACCACTGCAGCTGCTTTTTGGTTTGAGGCTCTAGAAGAGGCTCTTCAGATGGAGACCCCACTAGATGATATTTTGGACAGAATTAAGGCCCTTAAGTTGGCTAATTCTTTTATTACAGACGCCGCTTTTCATCTTGCTAAGTTAGCGGCAAAGAATTCAGGTTTTGCCATTTTAGCGCGAAGAGCGTTATGGCTTAAGTCCTTGTCAGCTGATGTGTCATCTAAATCTAAGCTTTTGACCGTCCATTTCAAAGGTAAGACCCTATTCGGGCCTGCACTGAAAGAGATCATTTCAGACATCACTGGAGGGAAGGGTCATGCCCTCCCTCAAGATAGGTCAAATAAGACAAGGACCAAACAAAATAATTTTCGTTCCTTTTGAAACTTCAAGGGTGGTCCCGCTTCCTCTTCCCCTGCTGCAAAGCAAGAGGGGAACTTTGCTCAATCCAAGCCAACCTGGAGACCTAACCAGGCTTGGAACAAGGGTAAACAGGCCAAAAAGCCTGCTGCTGCCACTAACACAGCATGAAGGGGTAGCCCCCGATCCGGGACCGGATCAAGTAGGAGGCAGACTTTCTCTCATTGCTCAGGCCTGGGCAAGAGACGTTTAGGACTCCTGGGCCGTAGAAATTGTAACCCAGGGGTATCTCCTAGATTTCAAAGATTCTCCTCCAAGGGGGAGGTTCCATCTTTCTCAATTGTCTGTAAACCAGAAAAAAAGAGAGGCATTCTTACGCTGTGTAGAAGACCTTTTTACCATGGGAGTTTTCTGCCCAGTTCCGAAAACAGAACAGGGGCAAAATTTCTACTCCAATCGGTTTGTGGTTCCCATAAAAGAGGGAACCTTCAGACCAATTCTAGATCTCAAGGATCCAGAAGGGTCAATATATGACTACCGTGGATCTAAAGGAAGCGTATCTACACATTCCTATCCACAAAGATCATCACCAGTTCCTAAGGTTTGCCTTTGTAGACAGGCATTACCAGTTTGTGGCTCTTCCCTTCGGGTTGGCCACAGCGCCAAGAATCTTCTCAAAGGTGCTAGGGTCCCTTTTGGCGGTCCTAAGGCCGAGGGGCATAGCAGTGGTGCCTTATCTAGACGACTTTCCAACTGGCCAAGTCTCACACAGACTTAGTGTTGACCTTTCTAAGATCTCATGGGTGGAAGGTGATTATGAAAAAGAGTTCTCTTATTCCTCTCACAAGAGTTCCATTCCTGGGAACTCTGATAGATTTGGTGGACATGAAAATATTTCTGACGGAGGTCAGGAAATCAAAGATTTTAACCACCTGCCAAGCTCTTCATTCCATTCCTCGGCCATCAGTGGCTCAGTGTATGGAGGTAATAGGACTTATGGTAGCAGCAATGGACATAGTTCTGTTTGCTCGCTTGCATCTCAGAACACTGCAACTATGCATGCTCAAACAGTGGAATGGGGATTTGGCAGATTTATCTCCTCAGATAAATCTGGATCAAGAGACCAGAGACTCTCTTCTTTGGTGGTTGTCACAGGATCACCTGTCCAGGGGAATGTGTTTCCACAGGCCAGCGTGGGTTATTATGATGACGGACGCCAGCCTACTGGGCTGGGGTGCAGTCTGGAATTCCCTGAAAGCACAGGGTTTGTGGACTCAGGAGGAGGCCCTCCTACCGATAAATATTCTGGAATTAAGAGCGATATTCAATGCTCTTCAGGCGTGGCCGCAGCTGGCTTCGGCCGGATTCATCATGTTTCAGTCAGACAACATCACGACTGTAGCTTATATCAATCATCAGGGGGAACAAGGAGTTCCTTGGAGATGATAGAAGTTTCCAGGATAATCCGATGGGCAGAGACTCACTCTTGCCATCTATCAGCGATCTATATCCCAGGGGTGGAGAACTGGGGGGCAGATTTTCTAAATCATCAGACTTTTCATCCGGGGGAGTGGGAGCTCCATCCGGAGGTGTTTGCTCAACTGGTTCAGCTATGGGGCACACCAGAATTGGATCTGATGGCGTCTCGTCAGAACGCCAAACTTCCTTGTTGCGGATCCAGGTCAAGGGATCCTCAGGCAGTACTGATAGATGCTCTAGCAGTACCCTGTTCGTTTAACCTGGCTTATGTGTTTCCACCGTTCCCTCTCCTTCCGCGTCTGATTGCCAGAATCAAACAGGAGAGAGCTTTGGTGATTTTGATAGCACCTGCATGGCCACGCAGGACTTGGTATGCAGACCTGGAGGACATGTCATCTCTAAAATAAACAAACAGAATCAGTCCAGCACAGCAGCGGTCAGGAACATGCAGGTTCACTCAGGAGCTACACTCATGGCTCCAACAGCATACAAAAAACTCCAAGGTGAGTGACAGCAAAGATAAGTTTATTAAAAAACTTTACACAGGAGGTAGCAGCGATGTTTCGGAACAAGTTTCCTTAATCATGCATACAAACAAAGTAATTTACAATCTATATATAGACAGATACCACAAGGTGGCGCTCTATTGCAAAATTTCTATTTAACCCTATAGGTAACAATATATCCAAGTCGGTATATAACCAGCACAGATATACATAATTCTCCTAAGTTTTGGAAAAGCTTTTACAAAAATAGATATCTAAATAATCTAACATGAATTAGATATATGAAATAAAGACCTAAATCAAGACCTAATTTTATAAAAAAACAGAAAGGTCCCAATCTGTATTGAGACCATTAGGTTCAAGAGTACCTAATTTAAAGATCCAGAAAGGACATGTAATCTCTGCCACCATGGACTCTGCCACTGAGATGGGACCTTTTGATTCAAGGTCCATTCAAGCATTCAAATCTATTTCTTTGCAACTGACTGCTTGGAGATTGAACACTTGATTTTATCAAAGCGGGGTTTCTCTGAGTCGGTCATAGATACCTTGATTCAGGCTCAAAAGCCTGTCACCAGGAAGATCTATCATAAGATATGGCATAAATATCTTTTTTGGTGTGAATCCAAAGGCTACTCATGGAGTAAGATCAGGATTCCTAGGATTTTGTCTTTTCTCCAAGAAGGATTGGAGAAATGATTGTCCGCTAGTTCCTTAAAGGGACAGATATCTGCTTTGTCTATTCTGTTGCACAAGCGTCTGGCAGATGTCTCAGACGTTCAGGCTTTTTGTCAGGCTTTAGTTAGAATTAAGCCTGTGTTTAAACCTGTTGCTCTGCCAAGGAGTCTCAATTTAGTTCTTAAAGTTCTTCAGGGGGTTCCGTTTGAACCCATGCATTCCATAGATATTAAGCTTCTATCTTGGAAAGTTCTGTTTCTAGTTGCTGTCTCTTCAGCTCGAAGAGTTTCTGAACTATCTGCATTTCAATGTGACTCGCCTTATCTTGTTTTCCATGCTGATAAGGTGGTTTTGCGTACCAAACCTGGGTTACTCCCTAAGGTTGTTTCTAACAATAATATCAATCAGGAAATTGTTGTTCCTTCTCTGTGTCCTAATCCTTCTTCTAAGAAGGAACGTCTGTTGCACAACTTGGACGTGGTTCGTGCCTTGAAGTTCTATTTGCAGGCAACCAAAGATTTTCGCCAATCATCTTCTTTGTTTGTTGTCTATTCTGGAAAGCATAGAGGTCAAAAGGCTATGGCTAGCTCTCCTTTTTTTTTTCTTCCTTTTGGCTGAAAAACATCATCCATTTGGCTTATGAGACTGCTGGACAGCAGCCTCCTGAAAGAATTACAGCTCACTCCACTAGAGCGGTGGCTTCCACATGGGCTTTTAAAAATTATGCTTCTGTTGAACAGATTTGTAAGGCTGCGACTTGGTCTTCGCTTCATACCTTTTCCAAATTTTACAAATTTGATACTTTTGCTTCTTCGGAGGCTATTTTTGGGAGAAAGTTTTAGCAAGCAGTGGTGCCTTCCATTTAGGTTCCTGTCTTGTCCCTCCCTTCATCCGTGTCCTAAAGCTTTGGTATTGGTATCCCACAAGTTAGGATGAATCCGTGGACTCGATACATCTTGCAAAAGAAAACAGAATTTATGCTTACCTGATAAATTTCTTTCTTTTGCGATGTACCGAGTCCATGGCCCGCCCTGTCTATTCAAGACAGGTAGTATTTTTTATGTAAACTTCAGTCACCTCTGCACCTTATAGTTTCTCCTTTTCTTCCTTGGCCTTTGGTCGAATGACTGGGGGGTGGAGTTAAGGGGAGCGCTATATAGACAGCTCTGCTGTAGTGCTCTCTTTGCTACTTCCTGTCAGCAAGGACAATATCCAACAAGTTAGAATGAATCTGCGGTACATCGCAAAAGAAAGAAATTTATCAGGAAAGCATAAATTCTGTTTTTTCATCTTTTCCTTTTTACTGGTCAACTTGTCCCCCACAATAAAACAACCCTTGCTAACCAAACAAATTGTTTACCATGTGAATTTCATATGCACATTCATTGAGGTTTACACATGTGTAATGAGAGAAAGAAGGGGGGAAGCAAAAATGTTGAAACGTTTCCTGTGATCTGCAAGTTATTGTGTAAGCACATAGTGGTGGTTTTTAGCTAAATGTCCTAGATTAATAGCCGCAACTAACCACCTAGTATCCTTACAGCTTTCACTAGCAATGCTTTTACAAGAAGCAACATAGATGTTAAAATAACACAAAGCTTGAAATAGGGTGGGTGAAATGTGGCAGGGTTTGGCCGGTGTATGAGAAAGATGTCAATCATGCTGTGGATTTACCTTGACTTGACCTAGCAAACTCCAGAAAGAAAACATTTTAAAGAAAATACTGTTAAAAAGTATTATTTGAACTGCAGGATTTACACATTGGAGTATTTAAAAATATTTTGTGAATTAATTCACAAAGTTGTTGAAGTGTTTGTATTCTCAGAATCTTAGAACACCTAATGACCCTTTTTAAGGTACCCCAAAAGATGGGGCAGATGGTAATGATGTGGTGCCAGAAAAGGAGATGCTGAAGAATGAGATATAGTTCAATCCATGATACTGCATTGTCAGTAAATGGTGAGTACGCAGGAGGAGGCTTTGAGGTTTTTCTGCCAAAATGTCCTTTCTTATTGTTTAAATTTCCATCTAAAAGTAGCAAGCTAGGAAACTGGTCGGTAAATTTTATGGGTAGGAGCTAGAATTGCACAGAAGAGATTTCTGAATAGGGAAAAGGCACCTGTGTTGCAAGACAATAAAAAATTAAAATAAGAAGTAGGTGTGTTTTGATGGGGTCAGGACAGATGCATAAAACTGTAGGATAATGAAGAAAGTTAGTTTGAGTATATATGTTCCCCAATAGGCACTAGGTTTTGTGAGAAAAATTGTGGATGTAGAAAGTGTATTTAGATCACAAAAGCTGAGGATTTTCGTGCTTGTAATGGTATAGTTTTACGGGTGCAGTTATATGTTTTGGTGAGTGCATGGGGGGGTCATTTTTGGGGGGTTTGATAGGTGTAGTAAAGTGCAGGTAATGATGTTCTGGACAGAAAAAAATTAAAGATTCAAATATATTAAGGGATTCAATAAGGCTAAGAACAAAAGCATTTTTCTTCAATACAGGAATACAGGAACAAGCGGCCATGATTCCAAGTTCCAGTAAATACTGGAATTATTTAACTTAGTTCAAATAAACAACCTTTCTAAAAGGACTTAATAAATACAGTGAATTAATTCAAGAATTTCTTGAATAAGCTTAAGGCATAAGGCTAATACGAGTTTCTATTAAGAAAACATGTAGAATCATGCAGATAATAAATAGGGTCTACTTATGATATATATACAGAATTGGACAGCATATATGTGCACACACTACACACACACAAACAAACACAATACACACACACACAAACACATTACAGCCACACACAAACACACTACATGCACACTACACACACACACTGCATACACATACAAACACACATGAACACACTGCAGACAAACACTACACACAAACACTCACACACACATACACACAAACGCACGTGAACACACTGCAGGAAAACACACTGCAGACAAACACACTACACGCACAAACACATACAAACACACTACATACACACAAACAGACACACTTAGTGATAAACATTTGTATACCAGATAAACAGAGTGAAGGGATTTAAACCTCTTCCTATCTGCATACCGAAAGAAATTATCATTATTTTAATACTGGAGAGAAGGCAGCAGTTTACCAGAGAAAGCAGGGGTATGTAACAAGGCATCATTCCCCCTAGCTACCAAATGGCCAAGGGGAGATACTAGCATTCATTTTGTTAAGATAAACAGATAATTAACTTCTTAGGTGCTGAAAGAGAGTGTAAATGAGTGTAACAAAGCATTTCAGCCAGTTAGCTCTTTTCATACTTGCTGATGCATCATTTATTACAGGACAACAAGAAATGTTCTATTTGTATCTGCATATATTTCAATCCCTAAAGATAATACTAACTTGGGGAAGATTATTAATATTTTATTTGAGTCAATAAACGGTCCCTGCTCGCCTGGGACCCAAAAGATGGTCCCAGTTATTATGGTAGTTTCACATAAATCAACAAATTCTATATAATGTCAATTTTTATATCATTTCCTGTGACAGAATCTGCTCTTTTTACAGTTTTCCTCTCCATTATTTAAAGGTAATTACAAAATTAAAAGTGAAGACCTTATATTATTATTATTATTATTATTATTATTATTATTATTATTATTTATTACTTATTTATTTATTTGTAGAGCTCATTAGATTCTGTGCAGATTTATAGAGCCGCTAAATTCAAACTTAAAGTTTGATGATTCAGATAAAGCATGCAATTAATAACAAAACAAAAAAAACTTTCCAATATACTTCCATTATCAAAACGTGCACATTCTTTTTATATGCACACTTTCTGAAACTCCATCTCCTACTGAGCATGGGCTAAAGTACACATTATATACATATATAAGCAGGACAGATAGCTCATCGTGCTGATGCTCTGTTACAGAAATCTGTGGCAACCCAAGGGTTGTAGGTTTGATCCTGGCAAGGTCCAGTCAGTCTTTCGTCCTTCCGAGGTCAGTAAAATGAGTACCATTAAGTTGGGTAATAATAATACCTGTTATCAGTGCCGGAAGATGATTACGTTTGAGGTTGTGTGCTATACAAATAACCAATTATATATGCATTTTGTGATTGGCTGATGGCCGTCACATTATACAGGGGGAGGGAAAATTGGATTAACTTTAAAGAAATTCTACTGCTTATTTCAGATTCAAAGTAAGTGCTATTATATTGTCTTTTTATTGTAAATTTATAAATTATTCAATTCTACTGTGTTCAGTGGTCATTTAACCCTTCAGTAATGGGAATTTTAGAGAAAAACTTGCTCAAAGTAACAAATAATTTTTAGCATTTTTGCTATCACTCAATTTAAACAGAAATAGAGCCTTGCTTACTTTTTTTTAATTCATTTGCTACATATTTTTTTCTAAGTAGACAAACCAAGGTATTGATTTAGGCCCATTTTGGTATATTTCATGCCACTATTTCACTTTTTCATAAACTTTGTGTTTCTCACTGAAATTATTTACATATAGCTTATGGAGTCATACAACAAATGGTTTTAAAAGCTTCTCTGAGATCCCCTTTGTTCAGGAAAAGCAGACATGCATAGCTTTGCAATTACTTTTTGATAATTAGAAGGCCGCAAATTGTAGCTGCGCACCACAGTTCTGAAATTCACAGCAGTGAAGGAGTTAATTAGTTAGCTGGTAATAGTTTTTTTATTTTAGTGACTACCCTCCCATCTGACACCTCCCTGATCCCTGCTAAAAATCTCTCACCCCCAACCCCACCACACTCCTCACCTTTATCGTAGGTACTAGCAGACAGTCTGCTGTTCGGGGGCATTTTATTATTATTATTATTATTATTATTATTATTATTATTATTATTATTATGCTTAAGTATACATTTACAGATAACTTATACCTTCCCATCAAATTGGTCTTTGAAAGGATTAAAAGCAGATTTGCATAAATAATCCATTTAATCATAAAATTGCTTGAATATAAAAAATACAGACTCAGTATTGAGAGCTAAATCTTTTATATACAGTAAGTAACAGATTTGTAAAAACAGTTGCAAAGCGCTAAACAGCTATTATATAGACAGATAACATAATGTCAAAGAAAAGAAATGCTGCACAGGCCCAGTCATTTAATCACATTTGTAACGCACTGTAAAACATTGGTAAAGTGCCTATCATATGCTGCTTTGCCAGAATCTTACAACAGTACTTTAAGTAAGGAAGATTTATGTGGGTTACATACAGCTGTGACCTTTTCTGTACAACAATGATCAATATACCTATATGGTGTTATTAATCACTGATGATGTCATTCACCCACAGATACATCCAGATAATAATGTAAAAGGTTATGAAAATGCACAAATATTGTAAAGCAAACATTGCTGGAGTTGCTAGTGTTGTGTAATTGATATATAAACCCAGCTAATCCTACCTAAGATGGTTGTGTGGCCCGATTTTTAAGAATGTATTCTCAACAAGAATTGTGACTTGCCCATCCTCTCTCACCCTCTTTCCTTCTTTGTCTCTCCTTCTATGTTCTTTCACTCTGTTTTTCATCACTGTTTGGCCATCAAGCTATCCCCAGAAGTATTTTTTTTTAAGCATTAAAATGTGTAATAGCTAAGCATAATGACACTTTGATGTTCCTAATGGTGAGAATGGAGCCCCTGTATTAACATGCCAACACCTAGAAATCACCAACCTACACTTACCTATACACCAATGGACAGTGTACTGGCAGAAAAGGGTAATTACTGCTTTCTGTGTTTGGTAGGAGGAAGTTTATTGCTGTTGTTTATGTTGATATTGTAAACTGTGAAAACCGGTGCCAACAACAAATATCTCTATTAAAGTCTATGGCCTAGATTTAGAGTTTGGCGTTAGCCGTGAAAACCAGCGTTAGAGGCTCCTAACGCTGGTTTTAGGCTACAAAAAAGGGTCTAACGCTCACTTTTCAGCCGCGACTTTTCCATACCGCAGATCCCCTTACGTAAGGGGATTTTTCTAACTCCGGTATTTAGAGTCGTGTCTGAAGTGAGCGTTAGAAATCTAACGACAAAACTCCAGCCGCAGGAAAAAAGTCAGTAGTTAAGAGCTTTCTGGGCTAACGCCGGTTCATAAAGCTCTTAACTACTGTACTCTAAAGTACACTAACACCCATAAACTACCTATGTACCCCTAAACCGAGGTCCCCCCCACATCGCCGCAACTCGATTACATTTTTTTAACCCCTAATCTGCCGACTGCCACCTACGTTATCCTTATGTTCCCCTAATCTGCTGCCCCTAACACCGCCGACCCCTATATTATATTTAGTAACCCCTAATCTGCCCCCCACAATGTCGCCGCCAGCTACCTACACTTATTAACCCATAATCTGCCGTCCGCACGCCGCTGCCAGCTACATTATCCCTATGTACCCCTAATCTGCTGCCCTAACATCGCCGACCCCTATATTATATTTATTAACCCCTAATCTGCCGCCCTCAACGTCTCCGCCACCTACCTACAATAATTAACCCCTAATCTGCCGACCGCAAAGAGCCGCCAGCTACATTATAGCTATGTTCCCCTAATCTGCTGCCCCTAACACCGCCGACCCCTATATTATATTTATTAACCCCTAACCTGCCCACCCTAACATCGCCGACACCTAACTTCAATTATTAACCCCTAATCTGCCGACCGAATCTCGCCGCTATTCTAATAAATGTATTAACCCCTAAAGCTAAGTCTAACCCTAACACTAACACCCCCCTAAATTAAATATAATTTTATTCCTATTTAAAGATAAATACTTACCTGTAAAATAAATCCTAATATAGCTACAACATAAATTATAATTATATTATAGCTATTTTAGGATTAATATTTATTTATTTTATTTTACAGGTAACTCTGTATTTATTTTAACCAGGTACAATAGCTATTAAATAGTTAAGAACTATTTAATAGCTAAAATAGTTAAAATAATTACAAATTTACCTGTAAAATAAATCAAAACCTAAGTTACAATTAAACCTAACACTACACTATCAATAAATTAATGAAATAAAATACCTACAATTACCTACAATTAAACCTAACACTACACTATCAATAAATAAATTAAATACAATACCTACAAATAACTACAATGAAATAAACTAACTAAAGTACAAAAAATAAAAAAGAACTAAGTTACAAAAAATAAAAAAATATTTACAAACATAAGAAAAATATTACAACAATTTTAAACTAATTACACCTACTCTAAGCCCCTTAATAAAATAACAAAGCCCCCCAAAATAAAAAAATGCCCTACCCTATTCTAAATTACTAAAGTTCAAAGCTCTTTTACCTTACCAGCCCTGAACAGGGCCCTTTGCGGGGCATGCCCCAAGAAGTTCAGCTCTTTTGCCTGTAAAAAAAAACATACAATACCCCCCCCCAACATTACAACCCACCACCCACATACCCCTAATCTAACCCAAACCCCCCTTAAATAAACCTAACACTAAGCCCCTGAAGATCATCCTACCTTGTCTTCACCTCACCGGGTATCACCGATCGGTCCTGGCTCCAAAATCTTCATCCAACCCAAGCGGGGGCTGGCGATCCATCATCCGGTGGCTGAAGAGGTCCAGAAGAGGCTCCAAAGTCTTCATCCTATCCGGGAAGAAGAGTAGATCCGGACCGGCAACCATCATCTTCCAAGCGGCATCTTCTATCTTCATCCGATGAGGACCGGCTCCATCCTGAAGACCTCCACCGCGGACCCATCTTCATCCGGCGACGTCCAACTGAAGAATGGCGGTTCCTTTAAATGACCAAGATTAGCACCATATTTCTCAACCTTTTAACCCAAGTTATCACATTATCTGATTACTTATATCCCATTATTTGTTTTATCATACAATAATTTATTAAGAGGGTACACACACAATCACAAAATTCACCAGATAAAGTATTAGATCACATTTTAAATCTTTCAAATTGTTTAACACTTATCACTAACAACTTGTCTATCTTGTAATACACGCTAATAAATGTGAAAAAACGCTCTAAAAAAATTGGAGCAAGGATTGGTCACAAATTGACCAATCAGAACTCACCTACACCTTTAAAAATGACCGCGAACACTCTCAGAGGCATCTTGATAAAGGCATCCGCCGAAACGCGTAGATTTGCCCTCCTGAGTGTGCACCCTCTTTTGATGCTATATGCCCACACTGTGGGATGTTGAACTTTTAAACGGATTCACCATAACTAACGTTTGAACGCTGACAAGCGTAAAAAGAAGCAGTTCACTACAAGGAACCTCTACGGACAGATAAAATTGTCCCGGTCCTCAGAACCTTCAAAGTAAATTTACCTGTATCTGAAACTGATATCAGGATCCAAGATAATATTATCCAGAAATACTTCAAGCCTCTTAGAGACTCCAGCAAACCCTGAACATCAAATCTACCACAATAATAGGGTAAACAGTCTCAGAGACCAACGATCACGATTTGGACCAAAGACTTAAATACCAACAAACACTACAAGCCTCTTAGAGACTCCTGCAAACCCTAGACATCAAATCTACCACAAACAGGGTAAAAAGTCTCGGAGACCAACGAGTCCATCTTTTTATCAAACATCACATTTACAAGTGAAAATGGCAAAGAAACCTTAAGCCTATCGATTTCTCCAAACATATCCAATATAGAGACACAAATTGTCTCTCCTCCTAAAAGACTTGCAAAAATTGAAACAACGTTACAACTTTTCCTTTTATAAGTTGCCAGTTCTGACCTTTTAAGAGAAAGAGCGTCTTAAACATAAGACAGTCATCTATTTCCTTTTGTCTCCTCAACGGCCTATCCTGGACATATAATAAGGCCATCTTTAAAAGGTTTTTTATTCAGGACTAAAACGTGAGTAAAAGTAAAACATTCATATAAAAAACTTTCTAAACGAAATACGAAATCAATCAAATGAATTGATCAAATTATATGAACGAATTGAAAACAAATCAAAAAGACTGCTCATAATTCTCCAATGTTGTCCTTATATAATTGTATACTGTTTTTAATGTTTTAAAGTATTAGAGCTCTATACTTAAATTCAACTTGTTTTAAAGTGTTTTAAATAAATACTATCTGTATATAAGCTTAATTACTTTTATTTTCATTTCTACTGTGATAATACACATTGTGATAAACACTCTGACACAACTCTCTTAACCCACACCGTAAGCTCCCCTCACCTTGGTTAATTCACATTTCATCTCTTAGACAGTCGTTTGAAGAAACAACTGTCAATAATTGTAGGGTACAGAGTGAGGTTACAAAAACTATTTTCTTTAGATAAAAATTATTTATCTCTAAATATACACACACTAGGTGCACTCACTCTATACTTGTTCCTCCTAAATCACCTCTATCCTTCCATTTGAGTTTGAGACACACCATTTATCGCACCAAAGTGTTTTAACACTTTACAATACTATTTATAAGTAAATCATTATCCTAAAGAGGTAACACACATCTATTAATACCGATTCTATAGGCACTAAACACGCCCTATATTGCCATTTAAACTCTCAACACAACCACTACTATGAATATATTTGCACAAAGAGAAGAAATACTTCAAGGTATCTCTATAGATCACCACAACCAAGATATTAACCCTAATTCAAATAAACCAAAAAACCTAACGGAACTATGTGATAACTTGGAAAAACTCCTGATAAAAGAGCTAAAAAACACCATAGAAATTAAATACACAGAAAAATATATAGAAAATAACATGGTCCCAAGAGGACTCAGATTAAAGAAAAATTGCACATTCTATCTAAACGATGATTTATCCAATGAATGGTTTGAGACACTTGAAAATGCTTCCCAAACACTCATGAAAATAATAATTAAATCTAGAAACATTACATTAAGTGAGACCAAAAAAGAAATAGATCAACAAAAAAACAGCTTAAAAATTTATGAAAATAATACCGAGTTTCTAAACATACAAAAAGAAATCTTTAATAACATTTCTACTTTTAAAGAAAATATTCTAGCCACAAAATCATCTAAATACATTAGAGACTTAGAAGATTATTCAGAAACTTTAGATACGGAAATCCCTACAGAAATTGACCTGACCAATGAACATACAGTAGAGATGGTCGCCTCTCCTATTACAAAAACCTCAGATCGATCATATCTTTTTGGGAAATCAAATCATATAAAACAGAAAAAACTCCCTATCCCAAATCAAACTACATTTAGGGACCATATTCCATCTGACACAGGAAATACAGAAAGATCAAATAAACAGCAAAACTATCAAAAAAGACAATATATTAACTACCCTGATGACAAATATCACACCAAACCGAGAACAGAAGAAAAATTTGATAGTAGAAATAGACATGACAATAGAACACCTAAAAATCCATTTTCAAACCAATACTCATATAAGAACTATGACATGTCAAATAATGACTCAAGCACAAATTGGGGCTACACCCCAAGGAGAAATCAACCACATAGAGAATATCAACATAATCCAAATTATAACAGAAACAATTATAACTCAAATTATAACTCAAACCATAGGGATTACTACGAACACAGATGGGATAACCGCGAATGGTATAACAAACCAGATATTCAATATAATTATAGACATAATTATGATAATTATGACCAATCTGCTCGTTACACACACAGAAACAAAAACACATATCACACTAACCACACAAGAAATTACAATAATTATGACTCCAACTCAGATTGGAGAATACAGACCAGAAACAGGTATCAACCATTAGAACAAGATCTTAGGTCCCCTGCACCTCAAAATACAGAACAACAAAAAGTTTTTTTAGAACAGGCCCCTTCAGGGGAAGGAACTTCAAAAACCAATACACACTACAGCCTTCCAAAAAGAATCATAAGAAACAAAAGAGAATTAGAGGTAGAAGAAAGGGAAGAAAACTTAGACAAAATTCCGAAAAGACAGAAATAAAACATACTGGAATATTTAATATAAGTCAACACCAACTAAACCCTCTCCAAGAATCAATTCTAAATAAAGGTCTGTCTTTTGCACCCTCGTGCAAACTAAACAAATTCGAAACCCTCATAAACATAAATCAATACATACGCAAACTAACTTTAAAAAGATATTTTATCAAAAACCCACTGGAGAACAAAACCTTAAAAGACAACGAACAAAAATTTAAACACACAAATCTAAAAGCCCCCTCAACATTCTATCCTACAAACGAAAAAAGTGAAGACATTAAGCTTTTCGAAAAAATGGTCAAACAGGACATAGATAAACTAGACCAAAATAAATATATTAAATGGAACATGTCCCAAAGGGAACTAAAAATAATAAAAGATCTGAAAAACAATAAAGATATCACTATCAAACAAGCTGACAAGGGCGGAGGAATTGTCCTGATGGACACATCCTTCTATCTAGAGGAATCATACAAACTTTTAAATGATCGAACAACATATAAAAAATTGAGATCCAATCCCTTAAAAAATCAAACAAAAGAATTACAAGACATTCTCACAAAAGCATTAAACTCAGGAATACTTACAAAAAATGAATTTGATTTTCTAAATATTGCTAACCCCATCGTCCCCACTTTTTATATACTTCCCAAAATACATAAAAACTTAACAAAACCTCCAGGACGACCCATCATATCCGGTATAGGATCCCTCACATCAAATCTCTCCCAATATGTTGATTTTTTCTTACAGACTTACGTATCCCAGCTACCCTCTTACCTAAAAGATTCCACCCAATTACTTAACATTCTAAAAGATATTTCTTGGAAAGAAAACTACCTCCTAGTAACATGCGACGTTAACTCCCTATACACTAACATAGATCATCAAAAAGGACTTAAAGCAATTAAATTCTTTTTAGACAAGGACACAAATTTAAATAAAGAACAAAATAAATTTCTAATCACTTGTATCCATTTCATATTATATAACAACTCCTTTCTATTTAATGAAGAGATTTTTCTACAACATAAAGGGACAGCTATGGGCACAAGGTTCGTCCCTAGTTATGCTAATTTATTCATGGGCTTTTTTGAACATAAATACATAAACTCTAGCCCATGGGGGGCGAACCTTGTGCTATATTATCGCTACATAGATGACCTGTTCATAATTTGGAAAGGCGAACCAGAACTACTAGAATTATTCCTAGATGATTTAAATAACAACACACTAGGCCTCAACTTCACTCCCGAATTCAGCACAAATTCTATCAACTACCTAGACTTAGAAATAGAAATTAAAAACAAACTAATCACAACTAAAACCTATTTTAAAAAAACTGATGCCAACAACTACATACACAATAAAAGCTGCCATTTAAATAAATGGAAAACAAATATTCCCAAAAATCAATTTACTCGTATTAGAAAAAACTGTTCAGACATAAACCAATACTCTACTCAATCAGAAATTTTAAAACAAAGATTCATTGAAAAAAGATATAATATCCAATCACTGGATAGAACACAACTAGAGGTAAAAGAAATGGATAGAAACTCAATACTTGCACCCAAACAAAAGCCAGAAATCAACCCAAAAATAAATGATCCATTGTTTATACCGTTCATAACACAGTACAATTCACAACATTTTGAAATAAAAAAGATCCTAAACAAACACTGGTATTATATAAAACAAGACCAAGTTATAGGACATAAACTGAAAAACCACCCAGACATCATTTTTAAGAAAGCAAAAAATCTTAAAAACATAATATCACCAAGTGAATTCAAGAAAAAGGCTACCCATAACCACAACACAATTGATCTTAATAATGAAAAAGTTGAAGGTTATTTCCCTTGCATATCCTGCAAATCTTGCAAACATAGCAGCAAGATAAAAACCGTAAAATCAACTAATAATAATCAATACATCAATATCAAAGAAATTATACGCTGTTCTGATAGGAATGTTATATACTGCATACAATGTTTATGTGGTTTACAATACTTTGGTCAAACTAGCCGTATGCTCAGAGACCGCATAAGAGAGCACCTTCATCATATAGAACATAAATCAACCAATACCAACTTATACAAACATTTTACTGAACATCACAATGGCAACATCCAAGACATGAAATTTTGGGGAGTTAAAAAAGTTTTCCTTAATCCCAGAGGTGGTAATTTAGAAAACCTCCTACTTAGAAAAGAAGCGGAGTACATTTACTCCTTTAAAACTCTACACCCATATGGATTAAATATGGAGTTCGATCTGAATTTTCTAATTTAAATTATCAAATTTAAAGTGTCTATTTCTATACTGTGATAACTAGTTAACTAGTATACTTTAAAATATACCACATTTGAAAAATCAGTGTTATAATATTATAATAACATTGGCTTCAACAAAAGTTTCATAAAGAACAAAAATACCTGAGACTCCAAACTACACGCATCTATGACATGGCCAAGATTAGCACCATATTTCTCAACCTTTTAACCCAAGTTATCACATTATCTGATTACTTATATCCCATTATTTGTTTTATCATACAATAATTTATTAAGAGGGTACACACACAATCACAAAATTCACCAGATAAAGTATTAGATCACATTTTAAATCTTTCAAATTGTTTAACACTTATCACTAACAACTTGTCTATCTTGTAATACACGCTAATAAATGTGAAAAAACGCTCTAAAAAAATTGGAGCAAGGATTGGTCACAAATTGACCAATCAGAACTCACCTACACCTTTAAAAATGACCGCGAACACTCTCAGAGGCATCTTGATAAAGGCATCCGCCGAAACGCGTAGATTTGCCCTCCTGAGTGTGCACCCTCTTTTGATGCTATATGCCCACACTGTGGGATGTTGAACTTTTAAACGGATTCACCATAGCTAACGTTTGAACGCTGACAAACGTAAAAAGAAGCAGTTCACTACAAGGAACCTCTACGGACAGATAAAATTGTCCCGGTCCTCAGAACCTTCAAAGTAAATTTACCTGTATCTGAAACTGATATCAGGATCCAAGATAATATTATCCAGAAATACTTCAAGCCTCTTAGAGACTCCAGCAAACCCTGAACATCAAATCTACCACAATAATAGGGTAAACAGTCTCAGAGACCAACGATCACGATTTGGACCAAAGACTTAAATACCAACAAACACTACAAGCCTCTTAGAGACTCCTGCAAACCCTAGACATCAAATCTACCACAAACAGGGTAAAAAGTCTCGGAGACCAACGAGTCCATCTTTTTATCAAACATCACATTTACAAGTGAAAATGGCAAAGAAACCTTAAGCACATCGATTTCTCCAAACATATCCAATATAGAGACACAAATTGTCTCTCCTCCTAAAAGACTTGCAAAAATTGAAACAACGTTACAACTTTTCCTTTTATAAGTTGCCAGTTCTGACCTTTTAAGAGAAAGAGCGTCTTAAACATAAGACAGTCATCTATTTCCTTTTGTCTCCTCAACGGCCTATCCTAGACATATAATAAGGCCATCTTTAAAAGGTTTTTTATTCAGGACTAAAACGTGAGTAAAAGTAAAACATTCATATAAAAAACTTTCTAAACGAAATACGAAATCAATCAAATGAATTGATCAAATTATATGAACGAATTGAAAACAAATCAAAAAGACTGCTCATAATTCTCCAATGTTGTCCTTATATAATTGTATACTGTTTTTAATGTTTTAAAGTATTAGAGCTCTATACTTAAATTCAACTTGTTTTAAAGTGTTTTAAATAAATACTATCTGTATATAAGCTTAATTACTTTTATTTTCATTTCTACTGTGATAATACACATTGTGATAAACACTCTGACACAACTCTCTTAACCCACACCGTAAGCTCCCCTCACCTTGGTTAATTCACATTTCATCTCTTAGACAGTCGTTTGAAGGAACAACTGTCAATAATTGTAGGGTACAGAGCGAGGTTACAAAACTATTTTCTTTAGATAAAAATTATTTATCTCTAAATATACACACACTAGGTGCACTCACTCTATACTTGTTCCTCCTAAAGGTTCCTTTAAATGACGTCATGCAAGATGGCGTCCCTCGAATTCCGATTGGCTGATAGGATTCTATCAGCCAATCGGAATTAAGGTAGGAATATTCTGATTGGCTGATGGAATCAGCCAATCAGAATCAAGTTCAATCCGATTGGCTGATCGGAACAGCCAATAGAATGCGAGCTCAATCTGATTGGCTGTGTAGGTAATTGTAGGTATTTTTTTTAATTAATTTAATGATAGTATAGTGTTAGGTTTAATTGTCACTTAGGTTAGGATTTATTTTACAGGTAAATTTGTAATTATTTTAACTATTTTAGCTATTAAATTGTTCTTAACTATTTAATAGCTATTGTACCTGGTTAAAATAAATACAAAGTTACCTGTAAAATAAATATTAATCCTAAAATAGCTATAATATAATTATAATTTATATTGTAGCTATATTAGGATTTATTTTACAGGTAAGTATTTAGCTTTAAATAGGAATAATTTATTTAATAAGAGTTAATTAATTTCGTTAGATTTAAATTATATTTAAGTTAGGGGGGTGTTAGTGTTAGGGTTAGACTTAGCTTTAGGGGTTAATACATTTATTAGAATAGCGGTGAGCTCCGGTAGGCAGATTAGGGGTTAATAATTGAAGTTAGGTGTCGGCGATGTTAGGGAGGGCAGATTAGGGGTTAATACTATTTATTATAGGGTTAGTGAGGCGGATTAGGGGTTAATAACTTTATTATAATAGCGGTGCGGTCCGGTCGGCATATTAGGGGTTAATAAGTGTAGGCAGGTGGAGGCGACGTTGTGGGGGGCAGATTAGGGGTTAATAAATATAATATAGGGGTCGGCGGTGTTAGGGGCAGCAGATTAGGGGTACATAAGGATAATGTAAGTAGCGGCGGTTTATGGAGCGGCAGATTAGGGGTTAAAAATAATATGCAGGGGTCAGCGATAGCGGGGGCGGCAGATTAGGGGTTAATAAGTGTAAGGCTAGGGGTGTTTAGACTCGGGGTACATGTTAGGGTGTTAGGTGCAGACGTAGGAAGTGTTGCCCCATAGCAAACAATGGGGCTGCGTTAGGAGCTGAACGCGGCTTTTTTGCAGGTGTTAGGTTTTTTTTCAGCTCAAACAGCCCCATTGTTTCCTATGGGGGAATCGTGCACGAGCACGTTTTTGAGGCTGGCCGCGTCCGTAAGCAACTCTGGTATCGAGAGTTGAAGCTGCGTTAAATATGCTCTACGCTCCTTTTTTGGAGCCCTACGCAGCCTTTATGTGGACTCTCAATACCAGAGTTATTTTAATGGTGCGGCCAGAAAAAAGCTGGCGTTAGCTTTTCGGGTCGTTACCGACAAAACTCTAAATCTAGCCGTTAGGATTTTTTTTAATGTTACCACTAGTTTACAACAACAATAGAAATAATGTTTGTGTGTATGTGTCACTAGGAGAGAATGGTTACTGAATGTTCTGTGTATGATAAGAGATGTTTAATAACTACTTTTTATGTTTATAATAGGATGGCGTTAAACATTGCTCACTGTACATACTTGAAGTTTAAGTAAAAAATGGTATGTAGTCAATTCTGATACCTCTATCCCTATAGCTCTCCCAGAAAATAGTGTATCTCCAAATATTACTATAAAGAAAGGTTAACAACAAAAATTAAACAGGATGGGGCAGTGCTTTCAGCAAGGGTGGATGGGTTTTCTAAAATGTGGTACATACAACATGTCAAATATTGTTCTTATAATAAAATACCATATAACAATATTTTGTGATCCAAAAATTAAATTTACTTTGTAAAAAAAGAATTTCTCTCATTAAAACATAATAAACATCCAATATATTATTATAATTAATAAGTTGTGGCCACAACATAAAATAAAACAAAATAAAATCAAATGTCCCTTAGTTCATAGACCTCTGAGTGCATAAACTTCTGAGTTTTGAGCGCAGGACTAAGTGTGCAGCTGACACTTTCAGTTGCCTTTATACTTTGTGTTGAGAGCTCGTTTTCCAGCCGGGCTTGCCCTGGGAATCTTACCAGACCTTCTGGGTGTATAACGTGATTAGGGTGAGTGCTGATCCCTTCCACCGCCAAACAACCTTGCACTGAGCTACCAGGAGTAAAGTATTACCCTCCGTATGGTCTCAGTGTCTTCTAGTCACTGTGGTGATTCGGGTCTGTGTACTCCCACACATGTTTCTCTATCACGTGGGATCTTCTCAGATCACAGTCCAATTCATGATTTGTTGTGAACAATTAGGAGTTAGGACATATTGAAAAAGGGGGAATTTTCATAAAAAATTCCATAAAAAATTCCATCCACCCTTACTGTAAGCGCTGCCCCATCCTGTTTAATTTTCCACAGTACATATTTGGCAATAAGAGCTTTATGTTTGTGTGGCATATAGGGTTTGATCATTAATATGTGGGTGTGACAGGAAGGGGTTATTAATTGCTGAGTGTGTGCATTTAGTAAGATTAGTTTAATAATTTGTCTCTATTTGATTTTTATAATTATTCTGTATGTGTAACAGGAAGAAAAGGGTCACTCACTAACTAAGGAAGTGATTAATCATAGCTAGTCAGAAGAATATTGTCTCAATTACATAGTTATGATTAGCATAAAGGCAGAACTTTTGATACAAAAAAGATTAATAAGGAAGCTCAAGGGGCAGTAGGCGTGGAACACCCCTCTCCCAGTGATCATTGTAAGGAGCTCTACATTGGTCTATGACTAATGTGTTTTAATGATAATCTGTCTAGAGTCTGTCTGTCTGGTTGGAACCTTATTATAGAGGCAAAATTTGATTTGGTGCTGAGTCGCCTGCTCTTATAAATAGAGGCACAGCTTTGAAGTCTCATATGCTGGCCCCTACTATTCCTAATAAAGTTTTAGATGTTGTGGCTTCCTGTATGAAAGAAGAAGCCTCTGAGCTCACCCAGCCCTCAGAGCCTCAACATTGTTTGTCACTGATGGTGGAGATACTTCTGAGAATCTGCATTTTGAGGCTGGTTGTGAGTAATATTCAAAATCGCTTTATAGTAGGAGTGATATTATCCTTATGCCGGGAGTTCTGGTGGATATGTGGAACTGGGAAACTGACAGATTGTAACAACTAGATCTGCATGTAATCTTTAGAAGCCTCTGGTCCCTAAGCTTGAAGAGTCACTGACTGAGGAATTGCTAGCCTTCCTTAAATACGCACTTGATGTAACAGTCATTATTGTCCTTTGAGAGGTGGCTTTGCTGGTTGGAGCTCCAAGTGAGATAAACTGGGAGAGGAGTACCAAAGCTGGGGGTACCTCATGTGTGTCTGTACTTAATTTTGAGTGTGGTGAGGGGTGATGAACAATCTTGATACTTTAACTGCAGGGAAGATTCAGAACATATTCTCAGACTGAGGTATCATAACACTGAAAAGATGTGTCTACTCATAACTGATACATTTTTGGACTTTTCAAGTTGATGAGCAGATATTAGTTCTCCATTACTGGGGCACTTCAATGTCCTGGAATACACATGGATAAGAGCTGTTAGCTCAAATTACTTTAGGAGTGTCCTCCAGTTAGTACAATTCATTATGACAATATGTATGTATATCTGATTTTTATTGGATTCCATAAAGAAGGTTTAAAGGAATCATGAGTAGTGCTGACACATTATTTGTTTTTCTTAAACACGTCTCAGGCAATAGCTATGAGTAGATTTTCTTTCATATTAGCCAAATTCCTCAAATGTGTTTATTTTAAACCATGTGGTTATGTACAGAGATGAGGGCACATAAATTGGCTAAATGTAGCCACCAATCAGCAAGCTCTACCTAGGGTGCTGAACCAAAAATGTTCTGGCTCCTAAAGTTACAATCCTGCTTTTCAAATAAAGATACCAAAAAAAACCTAATAAAAAATGATATATATATTTAGGAAGGCTTATTTGCCTGATATTGTGACTGTGATAGTTTGTTTTAAACCTTTGTTAGGTTTTAATAATACCATACATTCATGTGATACGAAAAATTAGTTGATTTGTCCATGGAGTAAAAAACATTACTATGAAGGCAAAAAAACTTTTTATATAGATGGAAAATGCTTCAGATTGTCCTTGTCAGTTGATTGATTTTTGTGTCAGCCAATAAGAATATAAGCTTTGTTCTCTTTGTATTCTTAGTTGAAAGCTAAACCTATGAGGTTCATATGCTAATTTCTTAGACCTTGAAGACTGCCTCTAATCTGAATGCATTTTGACCACTAGATGGCATTAGTTCATGTGTTACATATAGATAACATTGAGCTCATGCACGTGAAGTGACCTAGGAGTTAGCACTAATTGGCTAAAATGCAAGTCTGTCAAAAGAACTGAAATAAGGGGGCAGTCAGCAGAAGCTTAGATACAAGGTAATTACATAGGTAAAAGATCTATTATTATAACTGTGTTGGTTATACAAAACTGGGGAATGGGTAATAAAGGGATTATCTTTCTTTTTAACAACTAAAATTCTGGTGTTTACTGTCCCTTTAATGTGTACCTACCAGGGCCGCCACTAGAAATTTTGGGGCCCCCGACTCAACCATTGATCAGCCCCCCCCCCCCCCTCCTTTGACATGTGCAATTTTTGACCAAGTGACTAAAACGTATATGCACTTTATTCTTAATTGTCTATTTAAACTTGGAAATGTTGTAAAGGTAGTAACATACACACACACAGACACACTCATACACTGAAACACACAAACACACTCACACATAAGGATTCACATATAGACACTCTAGCAGACACGCAAAGAAACACACTCAGACACAGAAACCCAAACAGACACTTAGCACTTGTTTACATTGACCTGACAAGTAATGAGGTAAACTACAGTTTTGTAAGAAAAGGAGATTTAAAAAACAAAATATGGAGTTCTGATTATCTTTTTGTAAAGGAAGATAACAACTAAATTATGACAACAGCATGCAGTGGCTGAAAGGAAGGGCCCTGAACTGCCTAAACAATAATTTAAAGGTTAAATGGTGGAGTGGTTACTTCCGGAAAGGTCTTGTTAGTCTCAAAGTCTGTAGAAAGATGTGAATAATTAGTAGTAAGGTCAAAATGTCCTAAAAAGGAACAGACAATGGACACACACACACAAACTCAAACATACACCCAAGGAAACACCGACAGAGACAGCCTCAGAAAACACACAAAGACATATACACACATACACCCACAGAGACACCCACAGAAAACACACAAAGACATACACACACACACAGAGAGACAACCACATGAAAAACACAGAAAGACATACATACACACACCCTCACTGAGACATCCACAGAAACATACATACACCCTCACAGAGACACCCACAGAAAACACATACATACATACATACACACAAACACCCTCACAGAAACACCCATAGAAAAAGCTCAAAGACATATGCACACACCCTCACAGACATCCACAGAAAATGCACAAAGACATACACACCCACCCTCACAGAAAGACCCAAGGATAAAAAATACATACATATAGACACACAAACCAAAGCACAAAGACATAAACACATACACCCACAGAAACACTCACAGGAGGAAACATTTATGCATCTTGCATCCCCTAAATCAACAGTGTGTGACATGCATGATAAAAAAATGCAGAAATTAAGAGATCACTTTTTAAAGAATCATATTTGTAAATGTGCAAACTAAAATGATTCTGTGAATTCAAAATTGTACATTAATAAGCTGGGTAGATGGCTAGATGAAGAAAAGTACCTTTAAAAGGTTGACATATGTTTGTTTGTTTTTTTCCCATTTTCCCCAACCAAGAGCACCACTTCAAATATAGTGTACACATTTTCCCATCTGTCAGCTGTACTTATGGATTTTGAAAATGTTGTACTCTATGTGGTCTTGGTGGGACCATAAGCTGTGGTACTCATACCATTAGATCTGGTTAAATGCAGGATTTAGGCTTGTATTTCAAAACTAAGTCAGCTGTAGTGTAAACTGAACAGTTTTAAGTTAAACCGTCTCATTTCAAACACTGAGCAATCTTAGTCTGAGAGTATAAAATTTTATTCAGATGTAAAAATCTTAGATAAAATGCCTCCTTGCATCTGGAAAGTCCTTGCATAAAGGGGCAGTACACTGGAATGTAATATATATATATATATATACATATATATATATATATATATATATATATATATATATATATATATATATATATATATATATATATATATATATATATATATATATATAAAATGCATATCTGCCAAAAGGGCATCTACCATTTGTGTATTGAGGAGGAAACATTTCTGCATGGTTTTCAATATAGAATTTCTACAGCATTGTCAAATAATCATAAATAAACTGCTGCTAAAAAAATGTGTTTTTATGGACCCCTAGCCCCACCATACAACTACTACCACACTGAAGTTACAATCCAAAATTGCACAAAGAAATAAAAAACATTTGCTAAGTAAGTCCTACCTCCTCTTCAAATGAAAGTGATCTGCCGTCTGACTCAGGCACACACTGTACAAAGTGCCAAGTCTGTCTCACACTGAGCATAGTGGTTTAGTGCACACTAAGAAATACTCCTTGTAATAACATTTCCCATGCTCAATTAGCACTCTGCTGTAGAACCCACTGGTGGCTGCTAAAATTTAATTTTTTTTTTTTTTTTTTTAGTTCTTGCCTCATCGGGCCGGCCCCCCTGGCTCATTGGGTCCCTGACAGGAGTCACCCCTGTCACCCCCTGATGGCGGCCCTGGTACCTACATACACATATCTAACACATATATACACATACACATGCATATACATAGTATCATACACATATATAACACATACACATTTGTACACATACACATGCACATACATACATACACATGCACACATATAACACATATATAACACATACACATGTATTACACAAACTTATATATGTACACATACACATATATAACACATACATAACACATACGCATATAAACACATGCACACATATATGACAAATACACATACACACATATATATCACATACATAAACAAACATATGCACATATATAACATATACACATATATAACACATTCACATATATAACACCCACACAAATATATAACACATACACACACACACACACACACACACACATATATATATATATATATATATATATATATATAGTACATACACATATATAACACATACATAACACATACAGTACATACACATATATAACACATACATACAAACATATAACCTATATACATACACATATATAACACATACATATATACTGTATATATATATATATATATATATATATAACACATACAGCTCTGATGCCTCCCCAGTCCTGCCCCTTATCATGTACCAAATCCATTTAATTCTGCCATAAAACCTTTTATTAATAAATCTTTGTTTCAAGAGTATTAAGTCCAAATATGACTTAAAACCTTTATTACCATGGCATTTTCATTGCCTGGTTAACATTTTTAACCACCCACTTGTAATACCAGATTGTACATTATGGTTTGCACAAGTTTGTTCAAAAAATGAAAAGATAATTAACCCTTTGCTGTCGATTGCACTCCACTTGTAACCTAGACCAAAATGTTTAATTGTAGAAAAGAGAGAAAAAGAACTTTAATGATCCATTAAGTCTTTAAGTCTACTATTATCTTTGATAGAATATTACCTCTTTATTTAGCCTTTTTTACTCCCCAATTCTTCCATCCTGTACTTTGTTGAATATGTTAGAATGGTGTTGCCTCGGTATGTCTTATTTCTTGTATATCCAGGGAGTGCTAGGACAGTGTTTCACAATCCCACTCCATAAAGGGACATGAAAGTCTAATTCAAACTTTCATGACTCAGAGCATGCAATTTAAAGGGACATTAAACACTTTGAGATTGTAATTTAAAAGGATAAATCATATACATAAAAACTCTACAATATACTTTAATTATTTATTTTGTCCCCTTTTCCTGTAATTCCATTCTGAAATTCTGAGCATTTCAGTTCCTGTTAGAAATCTAAGTGCAGAACACTGTTATCGTCCACACAGCCATTAGCTGCACACTCTAGTGACCGATTTATAACTGTGCCTAATTGGCCACAGCAGAGAAAGTTACCTAAGTTACAACTTGGCAGCTCCCTTTGTTTTATAGAAATTACAACTTTACACTTACATTGCGCTATGTAAACAACTAATGAAACTTTTGAAAATACATCTAAATGTTATGCTCAGATTAAGCATTTCTTTGAATGCATTATTCTGTCTAGCATTTATTTAGTGTTAAATGTCCCTATAAGACCCTTTTCAGTTTACTTCTATTATCAAATTTACTTCATTCTCTTGTTATCTTTTTTTGATGAGCATACCTAGGTAGGAGTAGCAAAACACTTTGGGATCTAGTTGGTGATTGGCCTCTTGTCAGTGGTTCACCATGTGTTTATCTAGCTACCAGTAGTGCATTCCTGCTCTGGAGCTGACTTTGCAAGAGTTAAACATAAGTGATATGCAAACATCAGTGCAATAATACAATGCTCTAACACAATACTTGTTTGCCATGTTTTGTGCCTTTTGTTACCTCTAATATTTACTCCTAATTACCCCTAATTACCACTAAGTTTGTCAAAATGATTGCTTCACTGCTCAGACTCAGGGGCCGATTTATCATAGTTCTGGTGAACTGCTTGTGCAATGTCGCCCCTGGAGATTTGCGGCCGCTAGCAGGGGGTGTCAATCAACCCGATCAAAACCTCTGCCACTGGGCAACAATCCCGCTTTTCCGCCCACACCACTGGCACAAACGGATGATCGTTGCAGACAATGACAGTGTCACTGTCTGTAAAGATTTGGCAATCTGCTCTCATATGGTAACGGAACATCAATTGTGGTCCATTACCATGTGAAGACAGATGCCTGCAGCCTAGGAACAGCAAGTCTCGGTTGTCACTTGACATCCAAGACTGCATGGGCTGCCTGAAGGTTGGATACAGATCTACATTATGCGGTACGATGGGTTATGTACCGTGTAACTTAGAGGTACGGCCGAATGTGCTTTCTCAGACAAGTGGACCAGATGGTCTTAAGATTTCTGCTCAGGCGAAATGATCTAAAGTTATCCGTATATGCTATGAAGTCCACAATGGGATGAGCTAAGGGTCATAACCTACATTTCTGTATGCAATTTCTGTATGCAAAGCATATTTAATGTATGCTAAAAAAAACAGATTCATATTACGTCTACAAATTGTATAAACAATACACATCCAATCAGGTGTTAAAACCCCCTACAAATAATCCTTAAATTACAAGAAAAAAATAGTTTTCATAAAATTCTGTGTACCTTAGTTATGAGTTTAACCATCTAAATAAAATATAAGTTGAAATCATAAACAAGATCTCTAGATTCATTGAGGCCCATTTATCAAGCTCCAAATGGATCCTGCAGGCTCGCCAGAAACAGCAGTTATGAAGCAGCAGTCTAAAGAACGCTGCTCCATAACCCTGTCCGCCTGCTCTGAGCAGGTGGACAGACATCGCCGAAAATCAATCCGATCGAGTACGATCGGGTTGATTGACACCCCCCTGCTGGCAAATCTCCAGCGGGTGGCATTGCACCAGCAGCTCACAATAGCTGCTGGTGCAATGCTGAATACGGAGAGCGCATTGCTCTCCTCTTTCAGTGAAGTCTGTCGGACCTGATCCACACTGTCGGATCAGGTCCGACAGACCTTTGTTAAATAGGCCTCAAAGGGTTCTTTATATTTTTATTGTCAAGAGTCTTGCAACATTGGCAAGTTTGCAAAATAAGGGCGTTCCTTTGGTGCATATCAAGTTTCCTTGAAATTGGTATCAGAATGATTTAAGCATTTTACACCTGCATGTCCCTTTCTTTTAAAATGTTCATTGAGCCTATTAAAGCAAAGAAAAAAGAATGTATGCAAAACTAGGAAAGAATGCAAGGTAAATTACACTATAAACAGCATGATTTGATTTATATGTGCTTCAGGAAAAATGTTGGTATCAGTACAGGGTGCTTCCTGTCACATTCACTCTCCCCTGCGATAATCTGCATTCTATTGTTCTTCATTAATTGTTATGGAGGTAAACTCCATAAAACTTTTTATGTAGCTAAACTCATTACATGAGGTCTGCCAATGCAAGGATTGGCATGATATGTATTGCCATACTGAAAAATGTTATGTCATCAGGCCCCAAGAGTCTAACATTAGTCTAAATTCACAACCTCTCAAAGATTGTACGGGTCATACATTTTGTTAATACAGTCTCAGTTTATTCCTATACTTAAAATAACATAAACAGATTTATCTAATAGGGGGTGCTCTTATAAAGACAATTATCCCTCATAATATAAAGAAAGTTAAAAATTAAAAAAACGTGAATTTTCAGGTCCGTCTGTAACTTAAGTTAAGAAGCAGGGCTGGGCGCACTACTTGCATATTACTAAAACAGGGTCTCTGGGGACCGCATAACTGGGACTCCCTGCATGACCAACGCTTTACTGTTGTTACTTCACTAGACTATGTGGACAGATATTTGACCACTCCAAAAATGTCGAGCAGAAACACATCCCAGCAGGAAAAAACAAACAAACAGCCCCCAGACCCATCCCAATCTGCATCTCCCACAAAATCTGCACCCGCCCATGAAGACAGCGGACCCCACACAGGGGAACAACAACTTAATTCCCTGCTATTATCCAAACTTGATAATCTGCAAAAAGGCATGGATACTTTAATGACTGAGGTCAAGCAGTTTAACTCCAGGCTAGTGGGTGCAGAGCAGCGAATCCTGACTTGGAAGATGGCCATCACTCCTCCTCCAACCAACTTAAATAATTAATCCAACAAAACAAATATCTACACCAAAAAGTTGACGACTTGGAAAACCGCTACCGCAGGAACAATATCCAGTTGGTAGGACTGCCTGAGTCAGTCCGCCCATCAGAGCTACTCTATTTCGCTGAAGATTCCCTTCCTAGCTTGTTGGGTATCCCTGCTGAATATCTGCTGCTGAAGGTGGAGAGAGCACATTGAATTGGAGGGGATAGACCAGCGATGACAGGAAAAGAAACCCCCCCTCGTGGGGTGATGATAAAATATCTCAATTTCCAATTCAAAATTCAACTTCTTAAGGCCTATAGGAAAACTGAAATGCTGCTCTATGATGAAAAGAGACTTTACATCTTCCAAGATTACTCCTCAGAGGTTCTGAAAAAATGAAAGATTTTGCTCCGTTGTGTAGCTCCCTTCACAAAGAGAAGCGCCAATCTATCCTACTGTTTCCAGCTCATTTGAAAATCTGCACCTTACAGGGTTTCAAGTTCTTTGACTCACCTAGAGATGCCCAAGATTTCTTAGACCAGGAAAATGATCCATCTGCCCACTCCTCTCCGAACCGAAAAGACTCCCTTGGTTGAACTGGCCAAGTGACTTTTTTTATTACTTTTTTTGGCCTGGATGTTAATTCCCAGCTAGAGAACTTTTTATGAAGATCCAGGAGGGTTCCATAATGGCCTGGTATTGTATTGCATTGTTTACAAATGACTTTGCACTGTTCAATGTTTTTTTGTATTTTATGTTTTGGTTAATGTATTTATTGATGTTATTTGTTTTATGCTATAATTCCAACACTAGTGAAAGACATCACTGTATGCATCTCCTCCCGCTCCCCTCTATAGCTGCACACAGGGTAACAGGCTGCTCCAACTTTATCAGACTGCAGAGCACTATACTTTATTTTAAGATTCCTTCTCCTCCCACCCTTAGTTATAGATCAGACAACAGTGGGCCACGAGACCACCTATACTTAGCTCTAATAACCCTTAGATGACGATAAAGATTGTGTCCTGGAATGTGGGGGGGATTAACTCCCCCATCAACAAGAAAACTATACTGACACAACTAAAAACATCTCAGGCTCACATAATGCTCCTACAGGAAACCCACTTGAATGCCCCAGAACATGGCAAACTTAAAGCTAAATGAATCTCAGAGGTCCTTAGTGCTCCTTACAACAATTCCAGTAGAGGGGTAGATATCCTCATTCGTAAAGACCTAGACTATCAGTTAGGAGACAAGATAATAGACCCAGAGGGAAGGTTCCTTATTGTTAAGTTGAAGTGACAGGATGACTGGTACACTCTTTGTAATCTCTATGGGCCCAATCAAAGAGCGCCCACATTTTGGCGATCCCTGACTGTCTCTATGGCTCAGTTTTTGGACACGAAAATTATTATTGCGGGAGATTTTAATTTACACCAAACCCGGCCTTAGATAGATTCCGAGACCCAACTAGCCCTTCCCCCGCTAACATTAAAAGAGACATGACGATATTGCCTGTCAAAGTGTTTAATGCCCTTTATAGCTCATTAGGAGTACAAGATATGTGGAGGAGATGTAACTCCACAGGCAGAGATTATACTTGTGCCTCTCAAGCGCACAACTCATTTTCCCCAAATTGATCTCTTTCTCACCTCCAGCTCCCTGGAGCTATTGGTTATCGACACTAAGATTGCTAACAACACCATTTCGGACCATGCCCTTATTTCCTTGACCCTTTCACAATCCCCCCAGCCCACTAACAAATGAACATTCCGATTTCCAAATCACCCTATAAAATCCCCCGATTTTTCCATGTATTTAACGAGACAATGGGACGACTTTGTAGTCAATAATAGATAACATTTATCCACCCCGACTGTTTTCTGGGAAGCGGCCAAGGCAGTCCTTAGAGGGGATATAATTGCATATCTGACCAACAAAAACGTCTTCACAATGGTAAGGAGGAACACTATAATACACAGCTGACTAACACTTATGCTCGCTATTGTCAATGCCCTACCTCACATAACAGGGCTTCCTACTTTGCGGCGAGGAAAGAGAGAGACACCTTTTTACTACAGAACACAATACGTAGAGACAATAGAAATCAGGGATATTTCCTGAGACAAGGTAATAGATCTGGAAGACATTTGGCCTCACTTGTCAAGATTAAGCAGGCAAATAGAGGGGTCCCTGTCTAACTGATTAAAACTCTTACTCCCACATATCTTACACCCAGATGAGATGGGCTTCACGGCTAACCGATCTTCGGTAACAAACATCCGGAAAGTTCTGCATGCGGTATCACACCACTAGTTGGCTAGGCAAGACAGAACGCTTCAGGCTCTCCCGGAGGCCTTCCTGCTGTCCTTGGATGCAGAAAAGGCCTTCGATAGAGTAGAGTGGACCCATCAATTTCACTTTATGGAAAATTTCGGTATATCAGGCCGCTTTACCACTTTCCTTAAAAATGTCTACTCTAGCCCCGTGGCGTACCTACTGATTAATAACCTTTATTCCCCCTCGGTCCCACACGGGTTATTTATCAGGATTATCTTACCCCAATAGACTGAGTAAGTGGAGAAAATATTTTTTCTAATGTATGTGGTAAATGCTCCTATCCAGACCCTGATTTTTTGCACTACATCTGGTACTGCCCTAAGATTCGTAGATACTGGAACCAGGTCTCCTGGCTTTCCAAAATCACAACCACCTCCATCACACTTATGCCTATACAGGTTTTATTCCTAGACCAGTTACCAATTCCAAGACAGGATAGGAAGCTTCTCATTAACGCTATACTCGTAGCCAGGAAATGCATCTTTCTCAAATGGCTTCATAGAGAGGCACCCTCCATTATGCTTCTTAAGCAAATGATGTTGAAATCCTTGTTGCGGGAACAATGTGATACTCTATTTGATGTTAATGTACGAGTAACCCGTTTTATTGTGAAATTGAGACTTTTTTAAAAAATCTTTAGATCTCCCAACCCAGAGGCAAATACTTTACCCCTTTAAAAATACCATTTATATGTTGGAAGCGAACCTACGAGGTGACTGGAACATCTGGTCGGATGTCTTGGAATGTTGAGGGGGAGTGGGAGATGCGTGAATCACCTATCATAAGTTTAATGATGTCTTTTATCTAATTCACTAACTATCCTTATAGTTGGAAGTGTAAATTACTGCAATATATAGCAAGATTTGTTTAAGGTTTTTGATTCTTTTCTTATTTTTAAAGCCCCACCCTAGGGCCCACGAGCAGCCATAGGGTGCTTTAGTTTTCAACTGTTTAAAAATTGTTATGAAAATTGAAAAATTATACAAAACTGTTTAATAGGCAATGTGACTAGTGTTTACCCCGAGTGAGGGGTGAAATCTTCCGGACGTTTATCCAACTATTGACTATAATTAGTGTTTTCCTTTTTTATTTTAACTGCACGACCACGTAACTGGACTGTCATGAACCTTTATGTTGGTAATTATATTTGTTTGCCTATTGATAATAAAAATGTTTTGGAAAAGAAAAGTTAAGAAGCAGGGGTTGTAAGACATTTAGGTGGCAGGCTGCAATCATCACGTACCAATCGGGATGATTGACACCCCCTGCTAGCGGCAGATTGGCCGCAAATGTGCAGGGGGTGGCATTGCACAAGTATTTAACTAGAAATGCCTTGCAATGTTAAATGCCGACAGTGTATGCTATCGGAATTTAGTGATGTCTGGCGGACATGATTCTCTACAGCAAATCATGTCCGCCCAACATTTGATAAATTGAACCCATAATGTTAAATGGATGTATATAACCTCACCATAGTGAGGTTATATACATCCATTTAACATTACATCTTATGTTTGGTCCCTATAGGTTTTGTTTTTTGGTAGATATGTGCAATTCGTTTTGGCAGAGTTGCGTTTTCGGCCGATTCGGAGATTCGGATGAATCTGAATTTACGAATCGGCAACATAACTAAAATACCCAAAAATTCAGAAAATGAATAAATCAGTTTCCGAATTTTCAGATCCATTCTTTATTCATATTCAGAATTTTTCATTGTTCTAATCTAAACCGCAGTCCCCACATCACCAACACTAACTAAACCTATTAACCCCTAAACCACCGTTCCCCGACATCGCTGAAACTAACTAAACCTATTAACTTTTAAACCGCCGCCCCCCACATCACCAAAACTAAATAAACCTATTAACCCCTAAACCGCTGTCCCCCACACATCGCAACTAGCTAATTTAAACTATTAACCCCTAAACCTAACAATTATTAACTAACTACCTATTTAAAAATAAATACAAACTTACCTGTGAAATAAAAATAAAACCTAAGCTAGTTTCAATATTACTAAGTTTAAACTAAAAAAACCCTAACATTACTTATTTAAAAAAAAAAACAAAACTAAAAATAATAAAACCTAACATTACAAAAAAATTAAAACTACAATTATAAAAAATAATAAATACTAAAATTACAAAAAATAAAAAAAACTACCATTGCAATAAAATAACAAACGAAAGGATCCATTATAATAAAAATTAGTCCTATTCTAATACCCCGTATAAAAAAAAAGCACCCCAAAATTAAAAAAAAAAATCTATAATAAACTACCAATAGCCCTTAAAAGGGCCTTTTGTAGGACATTGCCCTAAAGTTAACAGCTCTTTTGCCAAAAAAAAATAAACAAATGCCCCTAACATTACAAACCCCCAAAATAAAAAAAACCTATTAAAAAAAAACCTAATCTACCCATTGCCCTGAAAAGGGCATTTGTATAGGCATTTCCCTTAAAAGGTCATTCAGCTCTTTTACAGCCCATTAAAAATAAAAAAGCCCTAATCTAAAAAAAAAACACCCCAAAAAAAACTAACACTAACCCCAAAATCGGTAGTTACAGTTCCTGAAGTCCGGCGAAAGATCTTTATCCCAGCGGGAAGCATCTTCATCCAGGTGGCTCCATCAGCATCCATCACGGGACTGGCATCTTCTGTCTTCATCCCAGCAGAGGAGGAGCGGTCGGTCGATGCGTGGAGGAGGAAGTCCAGGCGAAGGTCGAGGACGAGTCCATCAGTCCGACATGGAGGTCATCTTCACGTCGGTCCGATGGACCTCCGCACGTCCATTGACCGCTCCACCTCCACTTGGATGAAGATAGAAGATGCCAGTCCCGCGATGGATACAGATGAAGCCGCCTGGATGAAGATTCTTCACCGCTGGGATGAAGATCTTTCGCCTGACTTCAGGAACAGTGAGTACCGATTTTGGGGTTAGTGTAAGTGGGGTTTTTTGCGGTGTTTTGTTTTAGATTAGGGCTTTTTTTTTAATGGGCTGTAAAAGAGCTGAATGTCTTTTTAAGGGCAATGCCCATACAAATGGCCTTTTTCAGGCAATGGGTAGATTAGGTATTTTTTAGGGTTTTTTATTTTGGGGGTTTGGGGGTGGGGGTTTGTAATGTTAAGGGGTATTTGTTTTAATTTATTGGCAAAAGAGCTGTTAACTTTAGGGAAATGCCCTACTAAAGGCCCTTTTAAGGGCTATTGGTAGTTCATTATAGATTAAGTTTTTTTTTTTATTTTGGGGTGTTTTTTTTTTTTAAATGGGGTATTAGAATAGGAATAACTTTTATTATTTTAGATAATTTATTTTTTTATTTTTTGTAATTTTAGTGTTTATTATTTTTAGTAATGTTAGGTTTTATTATTTTTAGAAATGTTAGGATTTTTATTTTTGGTATTATTAGAGTTTTTTAAAACAAGTAAAAGTTTCTTTTTTAGTTTAAGCTTAGGTTTTATTTTTATTTCACAGGTAAGTTTGTATTTATTTTTAAATAGGTAGTTAGTTAATAATTGTAACTTTAGGTGTATTTTAATCATGTTAAAGTTAGGGGGTGTTATGTTTAGGGGTTAATAGTTTAATTTAGCAAGTTGTGATGTGGGGGGATGGCGGTTTAGAGGTTAATTATTTTATTTAGTGATATGGGGGGACGGTGGTTTAAGGGTTAATAGGTTTATTTAGTTTTGGCAATGTGGGGGCGGCGGTTTAGAGGTTAATAGGTTTAGTTAGTGTTGGCAATGTCGGGGGCGGCGATTTAGAGGCTAATAGGTTTAGTTAGTGTCAGCGATGTCGGGGAACGGTGGTTTAGAGGTTAATAGGTTTAGTTAGTGTTGGCAATGTGGGGGGTGGTGGTTTAGGGGTTAATAGCTTTATTTAGTGTCGGCAATGTAGGGGAATGGCGGTTTAGAGGTTTAATAGGTTTAGTTAGTGTTAGCAATGTGGGGGAGCGGTGGTTTAGGGGTTAATAGCTTTAGTTAGTGTTGGCGATGTAGGGGGCGGTGGTTTAGGGGTTAATAGCTTTATTTAGTGTCGTTGATGTCAGGGAACAGCGGTTTAGATGTTAATAGGTTTAGTTAGTGTTGGCGATGTGGGAGGGCGGCAGTTTAGGGGTTAATAGGTTTAGTTAGTGTTGACCATGTGGGGGGGGGGGGTTTAGGGGATAATGGCTTTATTGAGTGTCACCGATGTCTGGGAACGGCGGTTTTAGATAATTTTGTTATGGCAAATTAGTTCTGTGTTAGGTTAAATTTGGATCTGTTCGTTATTTTGGATACATTCTTTATTCATATTAATTATTCTATTGTTAACTTTAGAATAGAATAATGAATATGAATAACAAATGGATCCAAAAAAAGATTTAACTTAACTAATTTGCAGAAACAAAATTATTTTTTTAACTTAACTAATTTCCCAAAACAAAATTATTTATTTAACTAATGAAAACAAAATAATTTTGTTAGCGTTGCACATGTCTACATTTTAGCGCTTTCCTGTTACCTTACACTTTTTCCTTTAGGTTGTTCTTTTCTATATGCACTAGGAGAGCTTATAATTTAGTGTTGTCGCTTAGTTCCTTTATCACAGCTTTTTTCTATCCATTGGACAGTTAACAGAGAAGCTAGGAAATCTCTGCCTACTTGCCTTGCACCTAGATTTTGGTGCCCTTCATTTGTGAGTAAGCTACATTTTCAAGTTAGATTTCAAATATAGTAAATGATATACATTATGTGGTGCCCTTGGTTGTCTTTTCCAAACCATAGCTATTGCTATACTTATTCATCTTCCAAACTTGGATCATTTCAGATGCACAGTTTGTATCATATTATCTCTGCAGTACATGTACTTTTTTTTTTGTATGTAGTGGAAAAAATCTTATTTTTTTAATTCTAAAGCTTGTACTTTAAAAAACATAATAAAGTATCAGGTATCTTATAGACTTTAGTTGTTTAATATTATAGGAGGTTTGTGAATTCTGTTTTTGCTTGCCTTGTAAAGATGCTGTAGAGTGTTACACTGGTGGGGATATTGATTATATATGCAACTAGTGGCCTCTAGTGGCTTATCTTTAAAACAAATTTATTACAATACAGAATTATTGAAAAAGTGAAATGTTCTTGAGATATTTGGAAAATATTAAACATAAAGAAATACACGTAAACATGACTATATTTTATTAAATACATTGACAACATTCGAACACGCTTAATTGTAGTATGCGTAGCTTTAACCAGATATTTACTTTACTTTTTATTTTCATTACTTTCAAAAAAAAAATTGCAATCAGTAAAACACACAGTAACAATGAATTCATAGTTTAATGACTGGCAATATTTATCTTTGGATAACTATATTAGTTCAACATCTATTAGAAATTTTAGATATCTGTGCAATGACTGGTTTTTCAGGTTAAAGGGACATTCCAGCCAAAATTAAAATCAATATGGATGTATTTCAGTTTTGAATAGAAGCATTTTTGTAATATTCTAATAAAAGCTATAGCTGTTTCAATATTGTATTAAAGGGACATGAAACCCAATTTTTTTCTTTTGTGATTTAGAAAGAGCATGTCATTTTAAACAACTTTCTAATTTACTTCTATTATCTAATTTGCTTCATTCTCTTGATATCACTTGCTGAAAAGCATATCTAGATATGCTCAGTAGCTGCTGATTGGTTGCTGCACATAGAGGCCTTGTGTGATTGGCTCACACATGTGCATTGCTATTTCTTCAACAAAGGATATCTAAAGAATTGAGCAAATTAGATAATAGAAGTTAATTGGAAAGTTGTTTAAAATTATATGCCCTATCTGAATCATGAAAGTTAATTTTTGACTAGACTGCCCCTTTAAGTATGCACCATGCACCAGCATTTTAAACACAGCACTTGCTCAGAGAGGATTGTACAATCTGGTAATGACACAATGGGGTCGATGTATCAAGTTCCGTATGTATAGAGGCTCTGAGGCTGCGGACAGAAATCAACCCAATTGAATACACCCCTTGCTAGCAGCAAATTTGCAGGGGGACTGCTGGTGCAATGATTAATGCCGACAGAGTATACTGTCGGCATTTATCTCTAGCTTTTAGAAAGTTGGTATACAATAGCGCTATCACTATAAGTTGTCCTATAGATGCCTCTCTTGGTACTTATCTTCTTCCATGATAAGTAAGTATTCAAGATTTTTTTAAGGAAAAAATTAAGAGGGTGCGACAAATTCATCAGTATTGATGTCAAAAATTATATCAAAGCAGCCCAAAAAACTATTCATTACTAAGTTTAACTAAATAACCTTGTGTGAGAAAAACTTAAATACGTAGAGACAAATATATCAGTTCGAGGTTACTCTTCTATTTAAGATTCTATGTACTAATTTTATAGCTGTACTAATATTAAGCAAATCCTAAACTATAAATTCATAAACATTCTTCAAGTATATCATTAAAACCATAAATGTTCTCCAAATGTAATTTGATATATTGTATATATATGTTATAAAGTGATATCTAGAATTGATACGGTAATTGCACACTTATATAAAAAAACAGGGGGTATTTATTTAACAATGATTAAAAAATATACAATCTATAAAGACATAATTCATCCTAATATTAGGGACCAGTTCATAAACATATAAATAAAAACAATAGCTTAAAATAATTGGTGTGCACTGTAGAAATAATAAAAGTCTTTTTTATGGTTTGCCACAGCTCTGAGCTTGATAAGTTATCCCGGAGCATGCTCCGATTATCTTAAGGAGCCACACAACAATATGCAGTCTTATGCAGAAGAAATGCCTTTCTAGGACAATGTGAAATATATTAAGTTATGCCGGTCTTACCGTTACTTCTTACTTGTAATATATATATGCTTAGTGGGGCAGTTTTATTTTAAACTGCTTAGTTGTACCTTATTTGCCACAGAGAGAAAGACAATTCCTGGCAAGTTAGCAGTCTCCTAGAAAACTCTGTAGCCGTTTGTAGACCCCCCAAATCAGGTAGCGGTTAGTTCCTTCAAACTTCGTGATGTCAACTTACGTCAAAATCCTCCGTTGTTCGGTTGTTTCCAATAGCGATTGAAATTATTTGTTTCCAACGTTTTTGTGTTACACTTGCGCAAGTGATTTTAAAAGTTAAAACTTACACCCTCACCGGTGTCTGATCTTTTGTGAAGGAACTGCACTTAGTACAAAAGTACGCAGATTCCTTATCACCTGTTTGAAGACACAGACACGGATCCTTTAGGCGCATACATGGTTTGAAAGCTGCTATTAGTTCACAGCTTCCACAGTAGATAGAAACCTTAGGCTTACAGCTTCTACCCATTTAACCCACTCTGGCCTCGCTTCCATTGAGTTGTAATTCAGTTTGCGTGCACTCACAAACCGTTAAATATGCTGTCGAAAGCAATATCGTTTAACGACTGTTTCCAATGGCGCGTTATACCTCAATATCAGCAGCCGGACTTCGGCTGCCGAAAAGATCTTTGCGTCCCATAGAAAGTAATAGAAGCCGTTAATCGATAAATTATACCAGGTTTCCAATGAAAGCGCTAACTATTAATACACTGTCGGAGGCTGTCGATACATTGAGACATATTACCCCCAGCTCAACTAGGTGTAAAGGAGGAAAAATAGCTTTTTTGAGGCCTGTTTCTCATTGAAATTGCAAATCACAAAAAAATTATGAGTGTTCCAATGTACAAATAACATTATATATGCTACATTTATTGGTCCTATGTATAGGAATATTTGCACTCATGTTGTCATAGAAATATCAATATGTATGTACATAGAAAAATATATGCAAGCACCACAATTATGGAGCGACCTCCCGCACACTTTCAAACCTTCCCCATGCCTAATATCCTTTAAGAGATCCCTCTCTACATATCTCAAAACAGAATGCACCTGTCATTGTTGATTATATATTTCCTACCGGTTCTATGTTAAATTTTTGTGCATATATCGTGTATTATTATTGTTTTTTATTTTATTGTACCCATTGTATCAATGCAATGTTTTGTGGACCCAGGACATACTTGAAAACTATAGAAATCTCAATGTATCTTTCCTGGTAAAATATTATAAAAATAAATAAAATATCTACCTATTCAAAATGAAACCTTTGCCCAGGGATGCTAAATATAATCTCAATACATATAGAAAAATAATTCAAAGGAAATAAGTTGTTTATCATGAAGATTAGTTTTATTATTACAGATTTACCCTCATTCAAATGTAATTTTCAATGTGAAAATCATATTTATTCAATACAAAACGATGACTCATTAAAGTTATGTGTCATAGTACTAATATTTATAAAATATATGTAATGTCATGTCTGCTAAAGCAGATAAAACATTTGCAATATTTAGACTATTAACCAAAATACATAAGTGCTTAATATTACATACTTCAAGAGATATGAAGTATTGTCTTTAACATGGAGTTATTGAAACAATTTAAAAGTGCATTGTGCATTGGTCCCAGGGAGAGTCTGTGTCTGTTCATATGATGTCAATTAAAATGTATTCATCACCTCTATATCATGGCAATCACATATATGTTGTGTATACATCAGTGCTTAAATATCATAAAGATACATTTATCTAATTATTCTAAATATTGAATAATAATCTTGACAAAAAGGAGTGCATTAGTCATGATAGGTATTAGTCATGATAGGTATATATTTTAGATATTACATTCCACATAGGACTATAAGAATGAATGCAAGGTATTTGGCCATATCAACAGGAAGGAGTATTTACTTTTCAACTCTTCTATAACTGTATAACCCTTATTAGCTTCATCTGAAGGAGCAAACAACATATGCTTGTGGAATATAAATCATAACATTTACACATGCCACGTTGACTAATGTTAGAGAGCATATACTGTATAAATTTCAGACACGTATCCCCAAGTATTCTTAAACGGCATAATATGATATCCTCAATAAAAGGACACATACATTTATCAACAATGTACACCTGCATATTAATTGACATAATGTGAAATAAAAATGAATAAAGCTGTTCATTTTTAGCAGATAAGAATTAGAATAATATTAAGATATATGTTCAAATTTGGATTAGAAAAATGGATGCATATTTATGAGATGAAAATCGCACTTAAAAAAGTGCTTTAGTGCAAAAATTAGATATGATATATCTTGGGTGGAAAAAAAAGAATATTAATTAATTCTTGCGGCGGGATTTTGACTTTGGAGGAGAGGTACTTAGGGGGGCAGTGTGGCGTCTTGTGCAACGCCCACCAGCTGAATGTGAGGCTAATAACCGGGATTCAGGGTCCTGCAGGGAGATGACAGAGGATGCAAGGGAGGATGTAGTTTGGGGCCTATCCGCGAGCCTCTCCACTGCCTCTGCCAGGCGGACGAGTGAGGCATTATGGATGTCCATTTGGCTCTGTATCCTTCTCAAATCCTGCTGCTGCTGGAGCCTGGACAGCCTAAGCTCTCTATGTATGAGCCTCAGTAGATCATCCTGCTGGGACTGTGCCGGACCCTGTTGTACAGTTGGTGTCTCAGGAACTAATAATTGGCTGGTTCCAGGGCTGTCTCTCCGTATTGGTGACTGTGAGGTTGTCTGTGATGGCACTGTTGGCAATACATTGGTGGGTGCAGTGGGTGGTGGTGTGGATTCCTGTTGTGCCATAGGAGTGGGAGGCATATAGTACAGATGATGCAGATCTGTATGCTGCTGTGGTGGGTGCATCATCTGCTGCTGAGGATAATGATGTCGTGGTGGGTGCATCATCTGCTGCTGAGGAGGATGTTGTGGGGGGTGCATCATCTGCTGCTGAGGAGGATGTTGTGGGGGGTGCATCATCTGCTGCTGAGGAGGATGTTGTGGGGGGTGCATCATCTGCTGCTGAGGAGGATGTTGTGGGGGGTGCATAATCTGCTGCTGAGGAGGATGTTGTGGGGGGTGCATCATCTGCTGCGGTGGGTGCAGCTGTGGGGGCTGTGCCATTTGTTGCTGTGAAGTATGCATGAACTGCCAT